>NC_053027.1:69590562-69890562 GCF_003073215.2 Triticum urartu
AATGCGGATATTTAGATCTCCTACCATTGTAACTGACTTTGTGTAATCCTAACCCTCTCCGGTGTCTATATAAACCGGAGGGCTTTAGTCTGTAGGACAAGATACAACAATCATACCATAGGCTAGCTTCTAGGGTTTAGCCTCCTCGATCTCGTGGTAGATCTACTCTTGTACTACCCATATCATCAATATTAATCAAGCAGGACGTAGGGTTTTACCTCCATCAAGAGAGACCGAACTTGGGTAAAACATTGTGCCCCTTGTCTCCTGTTACCATCCGCCTAGACGCATAGTGTGGGACCCCCTACCCGAGATCCGCCGGTTTTGACACCGACATTGGTGCTTTCATTGAGAGTTCCTCTGTGCCGTCGCTTTTAGGCCCGATGGCTCCTCCGATCATCAATAACGATGCAGTCCAGGGTGAGACTTTTCTCCCCGGACAGATCCTCGTCTTCGGCGGCTTCGCACTGCAGGCCAATTCGCTTGGCCATCTGGAGCAGATCGAAAGCTACGCCCCTGGCCATCAGGTCAGATTTGGGAGTTTAAACTACACGGCTGACGTCCACGGGGACTTGATCTTCGACGGATTCGAGCCACAGCCGAGCGCGCCGCACTGTCATGATGGGCATGATCTAGCTCTGCCACCGAACAGTGCCCTGGAGGACGCACACGCATCGGTTCCGACCCACGATTCGGAACCAACTGCGCCGATCGAGGATGAGTGGTTGGACGCCGCCTCGGGGGCTGCGATCCCAACGGCGATCGAGCCAAACACCAGCCCCGCACTCCGCAAGGCCCGTGACTCCGAGGGGCCAGACTCCTCTCCGGATTCCGAGCCCTCCGTGCCCCTGCCGATCGAATCCGATTGGGCGCCGATCATGGAGTTTACCGCCGCAGACATCTTTCAGCACTCGCCCTTTGGCGATATTCTGAAGTCATTAAAGTCTCTCTCTTCATCAGGAGAGCCCTGGCCGGACGGCGGTCAGCAAGGTTGGGATACGGACGATGAAGAAATTCAAACCCCACCCACCACCCATTGGTAGCCACTGTCGATAATTTAAACGACGTGCTCAATTTCGACTCCGAAGACATCGACGGTATGGACGACGATGCAGGAGACGCACATGAACCAACGTCTATAGGGCATTGGACAGCCACCTCATCTCATGGTGTGTACATGGTGGACCCACCTAAAGGAAGCGACAACGAGGAACACAGGGATGCAACGAGGGATCGATCTCTCGAAAAGCAATCAAAGCGGCGGCGTAAACGCCGCTCCAAGCCCCGCCTCGATAAAGACAACAGCCATACAGACCCAGCCATAGAGTAGGATGAGCCGGCGGACGACAAGCATGCCTTAGAGCAACCGTCGAAACAGGACAACTCAGATAAAGAAACCGAACAACCCGTCCCCGACATAAACGGCATTCCAGACGACCTTACACCGGATTAGCTCATAGAGCAGAAGAACCTCCACAAAAGGTTCGTTGCTACCGCACGTAGCCTGAAAAAACAGAAGCGGAAGCTCAAAAGTGCGGAATACGCACTCAGAATCAAATGGAGCAAAGTACTCAACACCGTAGACAAATACAGCAGCAGTCGCCGCACAAAAAGCTATCCGAAGCGAAAGCTACTACCGGAATTCGATGAGGAGGCCTTAGAGCCCCCGCAGTCAAAAAGTAAGAAAGCCACCCGGTCGGATAGACGACCCCATGGCCAGCACGGAGCGGCAAGCGGCGCCGCACACAAGCCGGCACGCGATCCACTCAAGGATTCGCATCAAAAAGATGGCCCAGACAGATCTATTTATGGGC
The DNA here is from genome assembly GCF_003073215.2 of Triticum urartu. NCBI lineage: Eukaryota > Viridiplantae > Streptophyta > Magnoliopsida > Poales > Poaceae > Triticum > Triticum urartu. The sequence goes on from NC_053027.1 coordinate 69,592,377, forward strand.
CAAGAAAGCAAGCTCTCATAAGCAATGCAACAAAACCAGTATCCGAACATCACGGCACACCCAAATACAGGGGTGCCGCACACCCCCTATGTTTCACCGACGAGGTCCTAGATTATGAATTTCCAACGGGATTCAAGCCCGTAAACATAGAGGCGTACGACGGAACAACAGACCCTGGAGTCTGGATCGAGGATTATATCCTCCACATACATATGGCCAGAGGAGATGACCTCCATGCCATAAAATACTTACCCATCAAGCTTAAAGGGCAAGCCCGGCATTGGCTCAAAAGCCTTCCCGAAAACACAGTTGGAAGTTGGGAAGAGCTCGAGGACGCTTTCCGAGAAAATTTTCAAGGGACCTATGTCCGCCCTCCGGATGCAGACGATCTCAGTCACATAACTCAACAGCCCGGAGAATCAGCTCAGCAATTCTAGAATAGATTTATTACTAAAAAGAATCAGATAGTCGACTGTCCGAACGCCGAAGCCTTAGCAGCTTTTAAGCACAGCGTCTGAGACGAATGGCTCGCCAGACACCTCGGCCAAGAAAAGCTAAGAACAATGGCCGCATTAACAAGCCTCATGACCCACTTTTGCACAGGAGAGGACAGCTGGTTGGCAAGATGTAGCACCAGCGACCCAAGTTCATCCGAAACTAGGGATGGAAACGGAAAACCGCGACGCAACAAGGACCGGCGCCGGACTAAGGAAAACAGTCCGAAGAGCATGGCCGTCAATGCCGGATTCAAAAGCTCGCGGAAGAATCAGAAAAAGCCGCCCCTTAAAGATAATAGGGACGAGCTGTCCAATTTAAACAAAATATTGGATAAGATATATCAGATACACAGTACTCCCGGGAAGCCTGCAAACCATACCCACAGAGATTGCTGGGTTTTTAAGCAATCCGGCAGACTCAACGCCGAACACAAGGGGCTCGACACACCAAGTGAAGACGATGACGAACCCCAAAAGCAGAGCACCAGGAAACAAAAGAATTTTCCACAAGAAGTAAAAACAGTAAACTTACTTCACATAACAAAGGAGCGGCGCCCATAAAGGTACGCGCCATACGGCCTATCCCAAAGGAGTCTCGCCACTGGTTGTCAAAACCAATCATCTTTGATCATCTGGATTACTCTAGAAGTATCAGGAACGCAGGTTGGACTGCCTTGGTACTCGATCCAATAATTGGCGGACTCCAGTTTACAAATGTCTTGATGGACGGCCGCAGCGGTCTAAACCTGATATATCAGGACACAATCCGCCACATGGGGATAGACCCAACAAAAATTCGCCACAGCAAAACCTCCTTTCAAGGGGTAACGCCAGGTCCGATACCCATTGCATGGGTTTTCTCCGGCTTGATGTTATGTTCGGCTCCCCCGATAACTTCCGTCGCGAAAAGCTAACTTTTCACATCGTCCCATTCTCAAGTAGCTATCAAGCACTGCTGGGACGCGAAGCTTTCGCCCGCTTTAACGCAATACCGCATTACGCATCTCTTACGCTTAAGATGCCCGGTCCACGAGGCATCATCTCACTAAAGGGAAACATGGAACGCGCCCCCTACGCGGAAGATCGTGTGGCTGCCTTAACAGCCCCACAATAAAACGGCTTCACCAGCCAAAATATCCAAACAGGTCGTTAAGACCACGGACACGGCTAGACGAGTCCGGCATAAACATGTAATTAATAAAGGCTTAATAGCCGTATACCCTGCGCTAGGGGCTCCGCGCATATAAAATACGAGACGACCAAGCTCAATTTTACCCATTTCAATTTATACTTTGCTTATTTAGTATAACTTCTGTTCGGCACGACCTTTTTTCAACTAAGTTCCTCTCTTTTATAGATGAACACCGTGATGCGCCCGTCCAAGATACGGCACAACGGAGACACAGGCGCAGACGTGCAGCAGGGTCCCGTTCCAAGGATTCGTTTCAGATTAAGACCCTACGTAAACCTTTTTTACTGTCTCTTGTTGATACACATCCTCCGGTTTTTCGGTATAATCAAGGAGGAGGCTGGCGTCTTGGCATGTGGCCACGTCAGAATTTTGCGCGTACCTGGACACTAGGGGCTTATATCTAAGGGTGTTGTCCTGCCCGCACTCATAAAGACCGAATACTCTGCGGTCGCGATAGAGCTCCTTCTGACATGGTCAGAGGTCGAAGCGCGTCGCGGTCCGTGCAGGTTTCGCTGCCACCAACGCCAGCAGAGGCTCTGGCGCGCGCGCAGTTGCTCCTCGACTTTCCTCCCACTACGGGGAAACTCGATGAATGGAGAGCCACCATTCGAATCCTTGTTGCGGCGGCCAACAAAGACGAACCGAGTCCGGTGGAGCCCCCGGGTCGACGCTCCGATGGAGTCCCACGCACCAGTGGCGGAAGAGCCGGCGGCACCGCGACCACGGTGCATTCGCCTCCTCCTCGCCCGTTGCCGCGGACGCCAGCTCGTCGCGACGTTACGGGCGACGACATCTCCATAGTGTCGTCTGACCCGCGGACCCACTGTGACCAGTGCCAAGTTCTTCGGGAACGAGCCCATGAAGACGCTCGAACCACTATCGAGCGCCGGCGCGGAGCGCGCCACCAGTCAGACAGGCGAGCAGGGCCTGCTGTGAACTACCCGGCCCCGGAGAGCCCTGGAGGCCTACCTTACGAGGTAGGCTGTCCGGCTTTTACCTGTGAGCTGCGGCAGTTCCAGTGGCCCACTCACCACACTTTCAAACCTGACGTTGGCGAAAAGTACAACGGCAAGACCCACCCGTCTGAGTTCCTCGGCATCTACACCATCGCGATGCAAGCTGCCGGAGCCCGCGACGATAAGGTGCTTGTGAATTACTTTCCATTGGCTCTTAAACCCAACGTCATGTCATGGTTGATGCACTTGCCGGTAGACTCTATTTCCTCCTGGTCGGATTTGTGCCATGAGTTTGTGGGCGCCTTTACTGGAGGTCACCAAGCCCATGGCCAAGCAAGCGACCTGCACGTCATTCCCCAGAAGGGAGGCGAGAGTCTGTGGAAGTATATACGGAGGTTCAGCCGGATACAGTACAATATCCCTGATGTTCACCCTGCCGCCATCATCAGCGCGTTCCATCAAAACGTGCGTAACCGCAAGATGCGCGAAGAGCTAGCAATGAACAAGGTGAAAGATGTGGCAAAACTCTATGTTCTTGCTGACAGATGTGCCCGAGCTAAAGAGGGGAGGAAGTACCCCGGCGAAGATGCCGGCGTGGAAACCGACTCCTCAGATGAGGATACTGCCGCCCCGGCGAAGAAAGGCCGGCGCCGCAATAGGAAGCGCAAAGGTAAAGCCGTGCTTGCCGTCGAGGGATCTGATGACGCCGACTCCACAGAGAAAACCAAGGCAGATGACCCCGGCAAGGAAATTGTCGGGTGTGTCGCCTGCCGGGCCTTGACGGCTGCCGAGAAGCCAGGAAACTCCGACAAGCAATATTGCAAGATCCATCGCACCAAAGGCCATGATCTCCAGAACTGCCGACAGGTTGAGCTCCTTGCTGAGAAGCAGAGGGTTGAATATGAGAGGCGGGACAAGGAGAAGGGCCAGGACGGTGCTGAGGGGTCCGACAAGAAGCGTGACAGCCAAGCAGGCCATTGCGGCAAGGATAAACAGCAGGAGAGGCCCGCCCGGGGCCGTCACAGAAAGCCAGAAGACGACGATCACGAAGAGGACGACGAGTCCGGCGACCAAGAGTTTCAGAAAGCCACGGAGGCCATGTGCGTCGATGGCAGCGCCTCGCTGCATACTTCTCACCGCCAACTTAAACAGTGGGCGCGTGAGATTATAGCGGCAGAGCCGTCGTTGGGTGCCCAAAAGCCGCTGAAGTGGTCCAGCACACCTATCATTTTTGACACTGAGGATCACCCCGATCGCACTACTGCGGTCGGGTGATTGCCATTGTTGGTTTCACCAACAATACGCAACCTCAAGGTGACCAATATGCTAGTCGATGGCGGGTCCGGTCTGAACTTAATCTCACCTACCGTGATCAAGAAGCTGCAGATTCCTGACGGAGACCTCGAGGAAACGGGCACGTTTCAGGGGGTCAACCCGGGAAGAAGTCAACCAAAGGGGAAGGTCACACTGCCCGTGACTTTTGGAAGTGACCTGAACTACAGGACAGAAAGGATCGTGTTTGATGTTGCCAAGATCCCCTTGCCCTACAACGGGATCCTTGGCCGCCCAGCGCTGGCCAAGTTCATGGCGGCATCACTGTCGGTGTACAAAAAGAAGGGGGTATACTTTTTGTACCCCTATGATTGTGCACGGGCAGTCTGAGCCACGGGCACCGCCGCACCAAGCACGGCAAGGGAGGTGATCCAAGGTAAGACCGAAGCTCAAGAGAAGCAGAACGACGCCAAGACCAAGGCCACAAAGAGCAAAGGGGACAGAGCAGACCCCCCCGGCAAGATCCTTGCCGGGGGGCAGCTTTAGCTAACCCGGCAAGACCCATGACCGTGGCAGCTCGCCCCACACCTACGGAGCGAAGTCACCCTTGAGTCCACTACCCCCATGGGGGCAAGGATTCGGGAGACATCCCCGTGGTGGCATGCAGATCTTTGTGAAGACATTCAAGATCAGATACACGCTCTAGAAGATGATGATCCTTGGAGGGATCCCAGCCAAGGAGAACCACAAGGCCCCCGGCAAGAGCCTTGCCGGGGATGACAGCGGGCGCCACGGCAAGACCCTTGCCGGGGCCCTGGCAAGGCCCTTGCCAAGAACACCCGTGGGGCCACCGTCAGGCCCGCGCCAGTTACACCTCCACCGCCGCTCTCATGCAGCTGCCGACCCAACCAGCTGGGCAGGCACCTGCGTGGTGGCGTACAAATCCTTGTGGAAACCCACCGCTGCGCCACCTCAGTTGCCTGCCTGCCTACATGGCGCCACAGGCACCACTGGCCAGGGCGCGTGTCAACACGAGAGGGGGTGGCGACGGACGAGACAGGGCTCTCCCCCGTCCCCGATAAAACAAGGACACCTAAGCCAGGCGCATTAAATGCGCTTTGTCATGTAATGCGAGGGATAACCTCGCATCACTATACCCTTTCCACCTCCTGTGTGCCACTGTGGCGACCCCTTTCCCTATAAAAGGAGGCCCAAGGCGACCAGGAGGAGGATTCGGCTTTTTGGAGCTCCTCACGCCTTGTAGCTAGCTCAAGAACACAGATATACAATCCACCAAAGCAGGAGTAGGGTTTTACGCATCCTCGCGGCCCGAACCTGGGTAAACAAACCGTGTGCTATCTGTTTGATCCGCTCTTCTCACGACCCCGCGCCCCGCAACCGTAGTAGGGATTCTTGTGATCCCATAGGTGTCATTCCCACCGACATCTTTGGCGCGCCAGGTAGGGGACGCAGTTGTGAGAATCAGCTTTAGCAGTTAGTTCGACGCTTTTTCATCGTCATGGCGCCCAAGAAGAAGACGACGGTTGCGGTTGGCCCGTCGGGAGCCGGAGATCCCGCCCCGACGCGGGCGAGCAGCGGCCCGGTCGCAGAAAGGACCCGGGGCGCCGCTTGCGAACACCAACACCATCGTAGCGGCCAGAGTTTGGGAGGCGGCGATGTTCGTGCGCCTGGTAACGGGCCGCACGCCGCCAAATCCAAAGACGGAGCCAGGCCCTCCGCAGGTGGTGCGGGGCCTTCCAAGATCACTGCCACCCCGCCCGAAGGCGATGCGAGGGCTTCCAAGACTCCCATGCCAGCGCCGACGGCGCGCTCCTCTCAGGCGGCGCGCGACGAATGACGTAATCACACCGAAGACCCCGGGCGCCGCCGCGGGAAAAGCCCCGAGCGCTGCTCCCGGGATGCAGAAGACCTGCCCGCTCGCCGAGGTGCTGGTGAAGATGGCATGCGACCGCGGGGTCGTGATAGAGCTCCTTCTGACATGGTCAGAAGTCAAAGCGTGCCACGATCCATGCAAGTTTCGCTGCCACCAACGCCAGCAGAAGCCCTGGCACGCGCGCAGTTGCTCCTCGATTTTCCTCCCACTACGGGGAAACTCGACGAATGGAGGGCCACTATCCGAAGCCTTGTTGCGGTGGCCAACAAAGACGAACCGAGTCCGGTGGAGCCCCCGGCTTGACGCTCCGACGGAGTCCCACGCACCAGTGGCAGGAAAGTCGGCGGCGCCGCGACCACGGTGCACTCGCCTCCTCCTCACCCGGTACCGCGGACGCCAGCCTATCGTGACGCTACGGGCGACGAAATCTCCATAGCGTCGTCCGACCCGCGAACCCACTGTGACTAGCGCCAAGTCCTTCGGGAACGAGAACATGAAGACGCTCGAACCACTATCGAGCGCCGGCGCGGAGCGCGCCACCAGTTAGATAGGCGAGCAGGGCCTGCTGTGGACCACCCGACACCGGAGAGCCCTGGAGGCCTACCTTACGAGGTAGGCTGTCCGTCTTTTACCCGTGAGCTGCGGCAGTTCCAGTGGCCCACTCACCGCACCTTCAAACCTGACGTGGGCGAAAAGTACAGCGGCGAGACCCACCCGTCCGAGTTCCTCAGCATCTACACCATCGCGATGCAAGCTGCCGGAGCCCGTGACGATAAGGTGCTTGCGAATTACTTTCCGTTGGCTCTTAAACCCAACGCCATGTCATGGTTGATGCACTTGCCGGTAGACTCTATTTCCTCCTGGTCGGATTTGTGTCATGAGTTCGTGGGCGCCTTTACTGGAGGCCACCAAGCCCATGGCCAAGCAAGCGACCTGCACGTCATTCCCCAGAAGGGAGGCGAGAGTCTCCGCAAGTATATACAGAGGTTCAGCCGGATACAGTACAATATCCCTGATGTTCACCCTGCCGCCATCATCAGCGCGTTCCATCAGAACGTGCGTAACCGCAAGATGCGCGAAGAGCTGGCAATGAACAAGGTGAAAGATGTAGCAGAACTCTATGTTCTTGCTGACAGATGTGCCCGGGCTAGTGGCGCAGAGAGAGGTTGACGACGAGGTAGTGGCAGCAACAGAGCCCGACACCACTGATGCAGAGATGACACAGCCAGTTGGAGTGCCGCCGAAGAAGAAAATGATGCAGCACCCGGTCTACTTTGTTAGTTTCCTCCCGCAGGGGGCTAGATCAAGGTACTCCGGCGTGCAGAAACTGCTCTTCGGCCTTCTTATGGCCTCGAGGAAGCTGTGTCACTACTTCCAGGCACACGAGATCACTGTCGTCACTCGCCTCCCTCTGCAACGGATATTGCACAATCCAGATGCGACGGGAAGGATTGTGGAATGGGCACCGGAGCTATCCATCTTGGGCCTCAAGTTTGAAAGTACTTCGACGATCCAGAGCCGAGTCCTGGCGGAGTTCATTGCAAAATGGACCGCGACGCCTGACGAAGAGGCCCAAGAGACTGCCCCCGGCAAGGAGGCAAGTTGCAATTGGATCATGTACTTTGATGGAGCTTTCTCCTTACAAGGTGCCGGGGCTGGCATACTGCTTGTCGCCCCCACCGGAGAGCACCTCAAGTACGTGATCTAGATGCACTTCCCGAGGGAGGTGTCAACAAACAATACGACAGAGTACGAGGGGCTGCTTGCCGGTCTTAGGATTGCGGCGGACCTCGGAATCAAGAAACTCATCGTCAGGGGCGACTCGCAGCTTGTCGTCAAGCAAGTCAACAAGGACTACCAGAGCCCGTTGATGAAGGCCTATGTCGATGAAGTGAGAAAGCTGGAAGAACGTTTCAACGGTATACAGGCTGAGTACGTTCCCCGAGCGGAGAACGATATCGCCGATCACCTGTCGAAACGCGCTGCCCTCAAGCTACATGTGGAACCAGGTACCTTTGTGCTTCAGCTTACTCAGCCATCCATTACTCCATCAACTGAGCTGAACAAGAGGAGGAAATCAGGGCCCGGCAAGTACTTTCCCGCCGAACTCCCCGGAGCCGCCGGCAAGGATGTTGCCGGGGACACTGAGCCCGCCACGGGACGGCTAGCTCCGGCGGAGCGTCAAACTCTTGCCGTTGAGACAGCCGCTCCTATAGCGGAGGAAATGCCTTTTGTGACGCCCCCGATTCAATCGTACACTAATCATGCATGCAAATGTGTATGATCAAGATCAGGGACTCACGGGAAGATACCACAACACAACTCTAAAACATAAATAAGTCATACAAGCATCATAATACAAGCCAGGGGCCTCGAGGGCTCGAATACAAGTGCTCGATCATAGACGAGTCAGCGGAAGCAACAATATCTGAGTACAGACATAAGTTAATAGAGTTTGCCTTAAGAAGGCTAGCACAAATTGGGATACAGATCGAAAGAGGCGCAGGCCTCCTGCCTTGGATCCTCCTAAACTACTCTTGGTCATCGTCAGCGGGCTGCACTTAGTAGTAGGCACCTCCGGTGTAGGAGTCGTCGTCGACGGTGGCGTCTGGCTCCTGGACTCCATCGTCTGGTCGCAGCAATCGGGTAAAGATAGGGGAAAAGGGGGAACAAGGCAACCGTGAGTACTCATCCAAAGTACTCGCAAGCAAGGAGCTACACTACATATGCATGGGTATATGTGTAAAGGGCCATATCGGTGGACTGAACTGCAGAATGCCAGAATAAGAGGGGGATAGCTAATCCTGTCGAAGACTACGCTTCTGGCAGCCTCCGTCTTGCAGCATGTAGAAGAGAGTAGACTGAAGTCCTCCAAGTAGCATCCGCATAGCATAACCCTACCCGGCAATCCTCCCCTCGTTGCCCTGTTAGAGAGCGATCACCGGGTTATATCTGGCACTTGGAAGGGTGTGTTTTATTAAGTATCCAGTTCTTGTTGTCATAAGGTCAAGGTACAACTCCGGGTCGTCCTTTTACCGAGGGACACGGCTATTCGAATAGATTAACTTCCCTGCAGGGGTGCACCACATAACCCAACACGCTTGATCCCATTTGGCCGGACACACTTTTCGGGGTCATGCCCGGCCGCGGAAGATCAACACATCGCAGCCCCTCCTAGGCACAATAGAGAGGTCAGCACGCCGGTCTAAACCTAAGTGCACAGGGGTCTGGGCCCATCGCCCTTAGCACACCTGCATGTTGTGTGGGCGGACGGAAGCGAACCTAGCCTAGTGGCATTCCAGTCCAATCCGGCGCGCGCCGCTTAGTCGCTGACGTCACGAAGGCTTCGGCTGATACCATGACGTCGAGTGCCCATAACTGTTCCCGCGTAGTTGGTTAGTGCGTATAGACCAAATGGCCAGACTCAAATCAAATACCCAGATCTCGTTAAGCGTGTTAAGTATCCGCGAACGCCGACTAGGGCCAGGCCCACCTCTCTCCTAGGTGGCCTCAACCTGCCCTGTTGCTCCGCCACAAAGTAACAGTTGGGGGCCGCCGGGAACCCAGGCCCACCACTACCTGGGTGGAACCACCTGCCCCTTCAGCCCCCATCTCCGAACAGTATCATAGGTAATGTAGCAGTGTAAAGTATATAGTATATGCCCGTGATCACCTCCCGAAGTGATCACGGCCCAGTAGTACAGCATGGCAGACGGACAAGAGTGTAGGGCCACTGATGGAACACTAGCATCCTATACTAAGCAGCAGGATAGCAGGTAAAGGTAACAACAGTAGTAGCAAGGGTAGGCTATGCAGCAGTATAGGATTAACTGAAAGCAGTAACATGCTACACTACTCTAATGCAAGCAGTATAGAGAAGAGTAGGCGATATCTGGTGATCAAGGGAGGGGCTTGCCTAGTTGCTCTGGCAACAGAGAGGGGTCGTCAACTCCGTAGTCGTACTGGGAAGCAGCGGCATCGGTCTCGATGTCTAGCGAGAGAAGAGGAGGAAGAAACAATAAATATTTAAGCAAGACATGACAAGTATCGGTGCTAGGGGTGCCCTAACGCGGTATGAGGTGATACCGATGAAGGGGGGAAACATGCGGGAAAGTATCCCCGGTGTTTCGCGTTTTCGAACAGATGAACCGGAGGGGGAAAGTTGCGAGTTTGATATGTTAGGGGTGTGTGGCGGACGAACGGGCTGCGTGTCCGGATTCGTCTCGTTGTTCTAAGCAACTTTCATGTATAAAACTTTTTCATTCGAGCTACGGATTATTTTCTATTAATTTTCAAAGCTTTAAGCAATATCCTAAAAATCCCTGAAATTCTACTAAGTGTGAGATTTCGTCAGTTTTAAACATCACTTTGCTGTTTTCAAAACGCTACAACTATTGTTCTGTACATCCTATGTTTTTGTGCTTTATACCAATTTTGAGCATTTTTCTGCGATCTACAAGATAGTAGCACTTGCATCTCTGTTAGAGTGCATTTGCTTGATCATCAACAGCTCTAAAGTAGCTATGAAATTAAAGCTGCTTTCGGCTTTTCTATTAACAGAACATTGAACTTTGTGATTTTCGTATGATTTAATCCAGGCATCTAATGGATTTGGTCCAATGGAAACATTTGAGCCTTGTCAAGTGTACTGCCTATACAAATTAATTTCAGCTAAATTAGACTTTGTTTTACCACACTTTTGTTGCCAGGCAGAGGGCTAACAGAGTAGAAATAATAGAAGCTAGCCAGTGCTACAGTAGTATTCAGTTACTGTAGCAGCGGCAGCAGAGCGGCGAATTGCAGCGGCAGGAGCAGCCGCAAGCGCGGGCGGGCAGCTGCGGGCGCGGGCACGCGCGGCCGAGCGCGCGCGCTCAGACGGGCAAGGGAGGCCACGGCGGTCGGGCGCAGCGGGGCGAGGTGGTGTGCGGGCGCAAGGGCGCGACTGCAGTAGGCAGCGCCGCTGTACGCAGAGGCAGTAGCCGGAGTAGGGGGCGCGGGCTGAAGCGAGCGGAAAGCGGGGCAACGGAGCGGCAATAGGCGGCAGCAGCAGTAGGGCAGAGGCAGCGAGCAGTGCAGCACATGGAGCCGCAGGTGCGCGTACACGGACACTGAGGTTCAGCCATGGTGGCTGAGCTCGCGGGGCAACTACACGACAATGAATTGATGCAGGTAAAAAGGGGGAATCGACGGGGGCCCTCACTGTGAGCGCGACGGTGTGGTCGGGGAGGCCGGGGAGTCGTGGTGGTGTAGATCGACGGCGGTGATGGGGAGGCAGTGTCGGCCGAGTCGGGGAAGACGGCGCTGGCGACGTGGCGGCGGCCTCCCAGCTCTGATCCGGTGGTGTGGTCGACGAAGAAGAACCCTCCGGAGCTCTTGGACATCCTCCGGTGGTGGGGAAGCACGGTGGCTATGGCAACGATGAGGCAGCGACGATTGCATCTCGGGTGCAAATGAATGTGAGAGGGAGAGGGGCGAGCGAAGGGAACGGGGGTGCTAGGGTTCAGCGACGGGAGAGGGGCGTCGGCTTAAGTAGCCTCGGGCAAGCGCCGGAGGACCGCCGGATGGCCGCCACGGTGATGCCCGTCGCCGTGGCGAGCATCGGCAGGGGACAATGCGGGGTGGGAACAGGGTCTTCTTCTTGGTCTTCTTCTCCGGCACCTCATATGGTGCCGGAGTCAGCATCTCCGTTAGGAGAGCGTCGGCTGGATCTTCGGGCAGGGGGGCTGGACAGTCAATCTGCTCCGGTGTCTCCACCCAGTCCTGTTAAAGGCATGGAGGCTTAGATCCCGCACATGATCAAACTGGGGATAATAAATACCCTATAAGGTATAAAGGAAATTACTGAACTGGTGTGGCGCTGTGCGCTGAGTCTGCGGTCCTCGATAAGGGAAGGGGGCACCTCGGCGCCCTTGAACAGCACCTTCCAGACGTCCTTGTGCGTCATGTCAAAGAGCTCGCGCAGAGTCTGGTGCTTGGCCGGGTTGAACTCCCACAAATTGAATGCCCGTTGTTGACACGGGAGGATCCGGCGGAAGAGCATGACCTGGACCACGTTGACGAGCTTGATTTTCTTGTTCATCATGTTCTTGATGCAGGTCTGGAGTCCGGTCAGCTCTACCGGGTTACCCCAGGACAGGCCCTTCTCTTTCCAGGAGGTGAGCCGCATGGGGATTCCGGATCGGAACTCGGGGGCCGCCACCTAGTTGGTGTCGCGCGGCTCGGTGATGTAGAACCACCCCGATTGCCACCCCTTTATGCTCTCCACATAGGAGCCCTCGAGCCATGTGACGTTGGGCATTTTGCCCACCATGGCGCCTCCGCATTCCGCTTGCTGGCCGCCTACTACCTTCGGTTTAACATTGAAGGTCTTCAGCCACAGGCCGAAGTGGGGCCGGATGTGAAGGAAGGCCTCGCACACGACGATAAACGCCGAGATGTTTGAGGATAAAGTTTGGGGCCAGATCATGGAAATCCAGCCCGTAGTAGAACATGAGGCCATGGACGAAAGGGTGGAGGGGAAATCCCAGTCCGCGGACGAAATGGGTGAGAAAAACCACCCTCTCATGAGATTCCGGGGTAGGGACGATCTGCCCCGCGTTGGGCAGCCGATGCGCGATATCCGCGGCCAAGTATCCGGCTCCCCGCAGCTTTTTGATGTCCTCCTCCGTGACGGAGGATTTCATCCACTTGCCTCCCGCTCCGGACATGCTTGGAACGGTTTGAGGAGAAAGACGCAAACTTGGGTGTTGGAGCTTGAGTGCGCGAGAATGGATGAACAAGGAGGAAGAAAGCGTGGGTGAAAAGGGTGAACCCTTATCCCTTTATAAGGGCGGACGAAACTATACGCCCCCACCTGCCTAGTAAACTCTCTTATTCCCCAAGCGCCGTAATTGATGGCGCGGTTGGGTTACCCACGTCCGTATTGATGAGAATCCCGTGATAAGGGGACACGATCTCTGCTTTGACAAGACGTGCCAAGGAAACCGCCTCGCAATATGCGCCGAGGCTGGTTGAGAAAAACGGTTCGAATAATGACCGGGCCATGGTGTGATGTCACGCTATCGACTGTGTCAGCAAATTAGATTTGTGGAAGTATTATTCTCTGTATGGTGGTACGTGGATTTTGTTTTGCACAGCCGGACACTATCCTTGTGTTCAAAATCTTCTATGGAGTATTCGGAGGAGGAACCCGCCTTGCAATGCCGAAGACAAACTGTGCGCCGGACTCATCGTCGTTGAAGCCTAATTCAGGGGCTACTGAGGGAGTCATGGATTAGGGGGTATCCGGACAGCCGGACTATATCCTTTGGCCGGACTGTAGGACTATGAAGAGACAAGATTGAAGACTTCGTCCCGTGTCCAGATGGGACTCTCCTTGGCGTGGAAGGCAAACTTGGCAATACGGATATGTAGATCTCCTTCCTTGTAACCGACTCTGAGTAACCCTAGCCCCCTCCGGTGTCTATATAAATCGGAGGGTTTAGTCCGTAGGACAAGAACAATCATACCATAGGCTAGCTTCTAGGGTTTAGCCTCTACGATCTTGTGATAGATCAACTCTTGTAATACTCATATCATCAAGATCAATCAAGCAGGAAGTAGGGTATTACCTCCATCGAGAGGGCCCGAACCTGGGTAAACATCGTGTCCCCTGCCTCCTATTACCATCCGCCTTAGACGCACAGTTCGGGACCCCCTTCCCGAGATCCGCCGGTTTTGACACCGACAGTTTGTGTCCTCCATAATACTTCATCATGCACAATACATCGAATGGTTCTCTAATCATTCGTCGTCACCTTGAGCCACCGGACTATATATTTGAACGGTGGTGCCAGCGTCGGCCATTAAGAAGGGTAAGAAGGAAGACAAAAAGAGAGATGGCTGCTTTACTTGTGGTTCGGAGGAACACTGGCCAAACAAGTGCCCAAACAATTACCAAGAAGCCAGGACAGGACTTCAAGTCTGTCAATGTCACTCTAAGCAACAATGATGGGGCATCTGGGTATGGTAATCTGTTTACAGTACTTTCAGTTTGTTAGTCCACCGATTGGTGGGTTGACACTTGGGCCAATATTCATGTGTGTGCTGATGTGTCTTTGTTTTCTGGCAGCACATAAATACGAAATCCACAGGGATGCTCAGCTTGATTTTAGTGGAACTGCACAAAATGTTCAGATGGTTCGTGTCCTCCATAATAATACTTCATCATGCACAATACATCGAATGGTTCTCTAATCATTCGTCGTCATCTTGAGCCACCGGACTATCAGATGACAAACTGATGACAAACCCTGCCCTTTCACAATCATAGGCATTACATATTTTGAATGGGAAAAGCTTGTCAAAGTTGACATTAGTTTAATATATTGGAATTGGAAAACCTTGTAATTTTTTGCTGATTGATGTTGGCGAGAAGACATGCATTTGATATTTTTGAGTGGGACACCCTTTGCTGTGAGCAACGTCGATCGTTTTTTCCTATTCCTGTCTTCAGTTCAGAAGTAAATATTTACTCTGCTGAGATGCATAGTCACATAGTCACATGAATGTTGACTTATGTAAGATATTTTAAGAGCTTGTTCTGAATATTGTCTATGTAATGCCAGGCCTTGTGTTTGATTGCAAAGTTGAGCTTGGAATGTTGTGGCATGCGGCATCACGAGCTGTTCACCATGCCTCTTGAGAATAATGCTTCGTATTCTTTTGCATGTCGATCTAATGCCAGTGATTTGCTTGTTAGGAAGATCATCCTCTTCTGTTGTTTCCTTGCTTAAGAAGTTCATCGTCTTATGTTTCATTCATAGCATATACGACAAGTCGGGTAGGTTAGACGTGAAACCATATGATCTTCCGACCAACTCATCATCTTAGGCCGTGATTGGATCGTCGTTTTCCAACCAAAACCGCTTGTAAAACTGACGCTTGTAAATAAAAGCAGATGGTCTCAGGCGAAGCGCTTGCTTGGTCGATTTCGACTAGTAAAATATACACCGGTCTCTCAAATTACACGCGTAACCCGCCGGTTTTACTTACAGACCTCGGGCCCTCGGTTTCATTACGCATGTATTTTACACGTTGTTTCCAATGACGAGTAAATTACACTTGTATCTTAATACATGTGTGAAATAAACCAGAGCTCCCAAGCGTGGCCTTACCGTTTCATGCCGTCTCAGTCTCTCGAAGGTGCTCATAGGTGTCCGATGATCCTGGCTTCCTGAATGAGCAGCGGGCGCTGTACCAGACCATCCGTAGGGCCCACGAGGCCCTCTCTGTCGTAATTCAAGTTGTTGCGCTCGCCGTGGTGCCGAGCACTGTTAACATGGTCAATGAACATGAGGATTCAGGAGATGACTTTATTTTGACTGGTTGACAGTAGGGACCCACTAGGGCCATAGCCGTACGTATGCAAGTGCCTCCTTATTATGACCAACTATATTTTTTTGCTTCCTCCTGGTTTCCTGACATCATGGTCCCACACCATTGTCAACCTATGTAGTCAATAAACGAGAGAATTGCACAAGGTGCGACCGACAGCTGGGACCAAGCAGCTCGAGCAGTATTTGTGTTTTTGAGGCATGAGCACTGTAGAGTTTTTCTTGGCGATGCTTTCGTTGTTGTTCAGAGGAGAGCAGGGTATTAACTGTGCGGGCTGTGGCCCGTCTAGCCCAGGACAGATATCCAGCCCAGATATTAATTTTTTTCAAGATGAAAATGGCTAGCCCAGCTATACATTTTTTTTGAGGAATACCCGCCCAAAAAATGATTCCTCCCCCTGACATCTGGGGCGCACCATTTCGGAAGCTGACCTGTGGGCCTACTAAGTTGACGCGTACCAAGGGCTTTGTAAACTTAGTCAATATGAATGATTCTAGCTGCAGTGACCGTACGATGTCCATCCAATGGCCATAGTGCTTCTTCAACCTCTGGTCTTCTTGCTCCAGCCGCTCAAAGCAGCGCCGGTCGTGCCGCCTGCTCCTGCCCACCATGGCCGGCTATGCTGCCGCGGAGGCCTCACCGCCCCTACTACTCCCACCGCTGGTCAGGCCATCCCTCCACTCACCCACACCCTCTGTTATTCTGCGGCGACGGCAGCCTCACACCGCAGCCGAACCAGTGAACCCTTGTACTCCTCTTCGCGCGGGCTTCCACTGCCGCGTCTTTCCCGACTCCGCGTCGTCCCCTTCCTAGGCCTCGCTGCTCGTCGTCGTCCACCGCCCTGGTGCTCTCAGCGCGGCGTGGTCAACGTGGTCAAGGAACGACTTCCATCAAAAGAGTACTGTACGTGGAGAGGCTGACAGCTGAGTCCACGACAGCCACAAGGAAGTGCCTCCTTATTATGCGAAAATCATTATTCCTCCACCTGACAACAGGGGCCCACCGGACGGGCCACCGTATTTGCCGAAAAAACGTTTCCCCCTAAATGCTGGGACCCATTGGACGGGCCACCGTATTTCATGAAAAAAATGTTCCCCCCGCTGTCAACTCAGACCCACTGGAAGTGCCTCCTTATTACGCACAAAAAATGAATACTCCCCCTGCTAGTTGGGACCCACCTTGGTGGGAGGCTGACTTGTGGGCCTACTAAGTTGTCGGGGACGGAGTGCTTTCTCAACTTAGTCAATATGAACGATTCTAGCTCTAGTGACCGTACAATGTCCATCCAACGGCCGTAGTACTTCTTCAACCTCTGGTCTTCTTGCTCCAGCCGCCCAAAGCAGCGCCGGTCGTGCCACATGCTCCTGCCTCCTGTGGCCGGCTGTGCTGCCGCGGAGGCCTCACCGCCCCCTACTATTCCACCGCTGGCCAGGCCCTGCGGCGACGACAGCCTCACACCGCAGCCAAACCAATGAACCCTCATACTCCTCTCCGCGGGGGCTTCCACTGCCGCGTCTTCCCCGGCTCCGCGTCGTCCCCTTCCTAGGCCTCGTCGTCGTCCACCGCCCTGGTGCTCTCGGCGCGGCGTGGTCAACGTGGTCAAGGAACGACTTCCATCGGAAGAGTATTGTACATGGAGAGGCTGACAGTTGGGTCCACGGCGGCCGCAAGGAAGTGTCCTTATTACGCGTAAAATAATTATTCCTCCACCTGACAGCAGGGACCCACCGGACGGGCCACCGTATTTCACAAAAAAAAACGTTTCCCCCTAACTGCTGGGACCCACCAGCTACATCTTCGCACGCAAGGAAGTGCGTCCGGGCAGAAAAAAAACGATTCGCCCCCTAACTGCTGGGACCCACCAGCTACATCTTCGCAGGCAAGGAAGTGCCTAACAGTCGGGACCCACCTGGTCGAAGCATACGTAGCATTGTCATTCTGGTCATGAACATGTACGTACATACTGGTCGATGTAGAGGCGCGCACATGTCGTAGTAGAGGCGCGCACGTAGCATCTACATGTACGTACAACGGCCAGTGTGCAAGAAAGAAAATACGGCCACGTACGTACATACGGGCAGGGTCTCGAACGCCTACTCGCGCATACGTACGGCCAGGGCTCGTGTACATGGCTGGGTTGGGACGGAGAAACATCGTCGTCGTCGTGTTCATGGGGAGCCAACCGGCTGGGTCGGAATGGAATGCGTCGTCGTGTTCATCGGGAGGCCTGGCGTACCGCAGAACGGAGGAAACGGCCTTGTGTTCGACCAGCCACGTTCGAAACGGGATCCTGTTCATCGGGAGGGGTCTGGCGTACCGCAAAACGGAGGAAACGGACCTCCTACGGTCGAAACGGGGGTCCTGTTGACCAAGAGGGGTGTGGCGTACCGTAAAACGGAGGAAACGGACTTGTCTTGGAGCGCTACGGTCGAAACGGGGGTCCTGTTCATTGGGAGGGGTGTGGCGTACCGCAAACCGGGACTCCACGGGATACTGTTCATCTCCACCGTCGACCCCCTCAAGCTTCAAGGGCTACTGTTCATCCACCGTCGACCTCCTCCAGCCTCCACCTGCGACTGTTCATACACGGGCTCCTGTTCATCCAGCCTCCACTGTGCGCTACTCCACCGACTACTGTTCAACCAACCCTCTCCACGGGCTCCTATTCAACCACCCCTCCATGGGCTACTGTGTTGGAGAACGTTGCAGAAAACAAAAATTTTCCTACGGTTTCACCAAGATCCATCTATGAGTTCATCTAGCAACGAGTATTCAGATTGCATCTACATACCTTTGTAGATCGCGAGCGGAAGCGTTCAAAGAACGGGGACGAGGGAGTCGTACTCGACATGATCCAAATCACCGGAGATCCTAGCGCCGAACGGACGGCACCTCCGCGTTCAACACATGTACGGTCAGCGTGACGTCTCCTCCTTCTTGATCCAGCAAGGGAGAAGGAGAGGTTGAGGAAGATTGCTCCAGCAGCAGCACGACGGCGTGGTGGTGGTGAAGCAACAGTACTCCGGCAGGGCTTCGCCAAGCACGTGACGGAGGAGGAGAGGTGTTGGGGAGGGGAGGGGCTGCGCCTTGGATGTGTCCAGCAGCCCTCCCCTCGCCCCTCTATTTATAGGGGAAGGGAAAAGGGGGGCCGACCCCTCTAGATGAGATCTAGAAGGGGGGCGGCGGCCAGGGGGAGGGGACTTGCCCCCCAAGCAAGGGGGGCGCCCCCCTCAGGGTTTCCCCCCAACCCTAGGCGCATGGGCCCTAGGGGGGAGTGGCGCACCAGCCCACTTTGGACTGGTTCCCTTCCTCATACAGCCCATAAGGCCCTTCGGGAGAGGTGGCCCCTCCCGGTGGACCCCCGGAACCCCTCCGGTGGCCTCGGTACAATATCGATATGCCCCCGAACCTTTCCGGTGACCATATGACAACTTCCCATATATAAATCTTTACCTCCGGACTATTCCGGAACTCCTCGTGACGTCCGGGATCTCATCCGGGACTCCGAACAACATTCGGTAATCACATACAAGTCTTCCTAATAACCCTAGCGTCACCAAACCTTAAGTGTGTAGACCCTACGGGTTCGGGAGACATGCAGACATGACCGAGACGGCTCTCGGGCAATAACCAATAGCGGGATCTGGATACCCATGTTGGCTCCCACATGCTCCTCGATGATCTCATCTGATGAACCACCATGTCGAGGATTCAAGCAACCCCGTATACAATTCCCTTTGTCAAGCGGTACGTTACTTGCCCGAGACTCGATCATCGGTATCCCAATACCTCGTTTAGTCTCGTTACCGGCAAGTCACTTTACTCGTACCGTAATGCATGATCCCGTGACCAAACACTTGGTCACATTGAGCTCATTATGATGATGCATTACTGAGTGGGCCCGGTGATACCTCTCTGTCACACGGAGTGACAAATCCCAGTCTCGATCCGTGTGAACCCAACAGACACTTTCGGAGCTACCTGTAGTGTACCTTTATAGTCACCCAGTTACGTTGTGACGTTTGGTACACCCAAAGCACTCCTACGGTATCCGGGAGTTACACGATCTCATGGTCTAAGGAAAAGATACTTGACATTGAAAAGCTCTAGCAAAACGAACTACACGATCTTGTGCTATGCTTAGGATTGGGTCTTGTCCATCACATCATTCTCCTAATGATGTGATCTCGTTAACAATGACATCCAATGTCCATAGCCAGGAAACCATGACTATCTATTGATCAACGAGCTAGTCAACTAGAGGCATACTAGGGACACGTTGGTGTCTAAGTATTCACACATGTATTACGATTTCCGGATAACACAATTATAGCATGAATAAAAGACAATTATCATGAACAAGGAAATATAATAATAATGCTTTTATTATTGCCTCTAGGGCATATTTCCAACATACTGTTCATCTAGCCCTCCACCGTCTACTGTTCGTCCTGCCCTCCACGGGGTGGTCCTGTTCATCCTGCCCTCCACGGGCTCCTGTTCAACCACCCCTCCACGGGCTACTGTTCATCCAGCCCTCCACCGTCTACTGTTCATCCTGCCCTCCCCCGTCTACTGTTCATCCTACCCTCCACGGGGTGGTCCTGTTCATCCTGCCCTCCACGGGGTCTTGTTCATCCAGCCCTAACCGGTTCGATCGATCGGGGTCCTGTTCATCCAGAGGCAACACCATGGGGTCCTGTTCATCCACCCCCACCAGGAACTGTTCATCCAAACCCCCCAGCAACGCTCACTGTTCATCCAGAGGCAGCGTCGATCGGCTTCAGTTAGCAGCAGTAGCGAAGGAATCGCTCGATCGGGTTCAGTTAGCAGCAGTAGCGAAGGAAGGTGGCGTCGGCGTTCTTTAGGCCAAACAACATGGTGATGTAACAATATGCCCCAAAGGGTGTGATGAAGGACGTCTTCAGGGCGTCCGTCGGGTCCAGATTTATCTGATGATAGCCGGAGTAAGCATCCAGGAAGGACAGGAGCTCACAGCCGGCGGTGGAGTCGATGACTTCGTCGATCCGTGGGAGGGTGAATGGATCTTGGGGCAGGCCTTGTTTAGGCTGGTGTAGTTGATACACATGCGCCAGGTCTTGTTCTTCTTCAGGAAGAGGACTGGGTTGGCCAGCCACTCGGGGTGAAACACTTCCATGATGAAGCCGGCCACCAAGAGCTTGGCGACCTCTTCACCAATGGTTCTTCTCTTCTCCTCGGAGAAACGTCGTAGGGGTTGGCGGACAGGCTTGGCGTCCTTGCGGACGTGGAGTTTGTGCTCGGTGTACTTCCTCGGGATACCCGGCATGTCCTTTGGGTCCATGGGAAAATATCCCAATTCTCATGGAGGAAGTCGACGAGCTGGCCTTCCTATTTGCTGTCAAGGCGGGTGCCTGCGACAACGTACTTGCTGGAGCTGGGGTCTTCCGGGTTCAGCTTCACTTTCTTGGTCTCCTTGGAGGACTTGAACGAGGCCTCGTCGGCCGGCTCCTCGGCCGGAATCGGCACGACCTGCATCTCGTTGGCTAGGGCGATGATCCGGTTGAGCTGGCGCCGCTCCTTGGCTATGACCAGCGACTCAGCCAGTTTGGCGCCATCTCGGGCGCACTCTAGGGACTTGCGGTAATCGCTAGTGATGGTGATGAGGCCCTTCGGACCCGTCATCTTCATCTTCAGGTAAGCATAGTGGGGGACCGCCATGAACTTGGCGATTGCAGGCCGGCCCAGCAGCGCATGGTACGCGCTAGACAGATCCACCACCTCGAACCAGAGCGACTCGCGTCAGAATTGGTCGTTGGTGCCGAATAGGACGTCAAGCCGGATTCGGCCGATCGGAGAGCAGGAGAGGCCAGGAACGATGCCATGGAAGATCGTCCGGGTTGGCTCAGGTCTTTGGCCTCGAGGCCGAGCTTGGTCATGGTGTCACGGTAGAGGATGTTGATGCTGCTGCCGCCGTCGATGAGAACCCGGGAGAACTTGCACGTGCGCCGAGGCACGACGATGGTGAGGTTGAGGACGAGGGCGTAGCCACCCGGGTTCGGCATGATAGCCGGGTGGTCTTCCCGAGTTCGAGTGACCGGGCGCTCCGACCATGTATTCCGGCTTGGCCGGGATGACGGTGTTCACTTCCAGCCGGAGCAAGCGCTCGCTACGCTTGTCGTCACCGAGGCTGGTGAAGACGACGTAGGTCGTGTTTTGGGCGGGGTAGACGTCATCGCGCATCGTGCTACTAGCCGGGGGCGGTGGAGGAGGCAGAGGCGGCTGCCCCGCTCCCGGAGCCGGGGCTGGAGGAGGCGGGATGTCGCCCCTCATGAGGCGCTTGGTGATGGCACACTGTCGAAGCGTGTGCATGGACGGCCTTGCACCGCTGTGATGCTTGCAGGGAGCGTCGAGCATCTCCTCGAAACTCATGGCGGCCTGCCACGCCGTCTTGTCGGTCTGCCGGTGTTTGGCGGCCGGGTCGGCCACGGGCGCCTGCTCAGCGGCCGCGACGAGCCGGTTGTCGTAACGCTGCGTCGGCTGGTCAGCCATGCGCTTGTCGTTCTACTGGTTGTGCTGCTACCGGCTGCCTTCGCGGGCCGCCTTCGGAGGGGGAACCGGCTCTGCCTTGCCAGCTTCGTCCAGCGCCACCTGGATCTTCATGGCGGAGTCGGCGTTGGCTTACTTGTCCGCCATCACCATGAGCGCGGCCATGGTGGCCGGCTCGAAGCGTAAGAGCTTGTGTTCATGGAGGGTGCCATCTCGGCACCCGTTGACGAAGTACTGGATTCCTTGGACTTCATGGATGCCCCCGCAGCAGTTCTGGAGCTCGGTCCAGCGTGCGAGGTACTCGCGGCCGGTCTCCACCGACCCCTGCACGCACATGGCGAGCTGGCTGGGACGATCGAGTCGCCGGTAAGAAAGATTCTTCTTCTAGTAGTAAGAATAACCATGTTAAATCCAATATTGTTGCTTCTAGTAGTTCTCTTGATTCCACTAATGATTCTCTTAGCCAAGTTACACTTGAGCAAGAAAATAGCTTATTGAAGGGAATTATAGAGAAGTGTGTTTACAAGAGCCTTGCCGGGAGTAAGCAATTTGAGGAAATTGTACGCAAGCAAGGAAGGCACCGGAAGAATCAAGGTGTTGGTTTTGAATGCAAGTTCAATGCCAATGGAGTTGAGTGGGAAGAAGATCAATACCCCAAGACGAAGTTTGTTCCTCAACAAGATAAGTATGATCCCACTTCTTTCAAAGGAACACAAGCTCAAGATGATCTTCCACCACAAGACCACAAGCTAAAAGGTAAGGACAAGCTTCAAGAGGAGATTGATGCATTTGAAGAAGCTCCTAATTAAGTCCTTGGTCAAGTGGGTTCCCAAGACTACATCAAGTTCTACTTCATCAAGTATGACTACAACTCCAAGGATTCCCATCAAGATGATGTGGATCCCGAAGAAGAAGAACTATAGAGTTCTTTAGGGTGACTCCGCCAACATACTTCACTCATATTCTTTTGGCAAGGACGAGTGCAATCAACTTTCACATCCTGCACAAGTTCAAGGAGTCACAAACCCTCTTGTTGGTAAGACAAGGGACAAGGTAACCTAATGCTTTCATGGACAACATCATGTGTGAATTTCACTCTATGTCTATGGATATCCTTGTATGTTCCTTGTGGGACTAACCCTTGTAGGTATTGAAAGTGCAACTCACTCCAATGGATTGCTCCAAATGATCTACATCAACATTGAGCATCTACATCTTCAACACCTACATGAAGTCATCATCGACAAAACCCAAGGTTACTTCATCCCTCTCAGGGGGGATATCAAATCTAGGGGGAGCTTTGCTCTAAAGAATTGAGCTAATGCAACTCTAATGATGTGAACACAACAATGCTTTATGTAAAAGTGGTAGCCCCACTTGTGCTTAAACGATGAGTATGACCTACGATCAAATGATCTCATTTGAATCCTCAGTCAATATACTCATATATTGATAACCTAGTCATCTCCAATTGCTTGATAGATGCTAGAGTGTTTGTGCATGCTTTGTCACATTATTTATTTGCTATCTTATTGTGTGAGCATGTTGAGTGCATATATTTCTCATTCGAGGACATCCATTTGTTGCTTTGGTTGTTTGGCTTTATATTTTTGCCAAATGGATGGACAAGAATGCCTAAGTACCCCCCCTCTAGCTATCTATGATTTTCTCGTCTCAAACTCTATTCATGTTATATCATAAAGTTTGAACAAGTCGAATTCAGACCCTCCGGGTGAGGAGCACTCGGAGTCACCGATACATCAAGGGCTTAACTTCCAAAACCTCTTAGTGTATTTCGGTATGACCGACCCACTCCATTCGGTCATACCGAGTTCATTAAGTTGATCTAGGTTTTTTATCTCGGTGCAACCGATTAGAACCTTTCGGTCACACCGAGTTGCAGCAACCGCTCATGATTCTGCATCTCAATGCCACTGAGTTGTTCCACTCAGTCATATCGATAGTGTCTGGATATATATAACCGGGTTGAAAATTTGGAAATATCTCCAAACCCCTTCGCCCGCGCCTGTCCAGCTCTGTCATCTCATGGCCTTCGGATCGCCGCCTCGTCACCCGCGACTTCCTGCCGCTGGTGTTCGCCGCCGTCAACGGGAATCTTCACCGCCGTTGCCGCCGTAGCGAGTTCTTCACCAAGCTAGGGTATGAACTCGACCCTTTGTGCTTTGCCAACTCCGATTCTTAGTACAAAGATCAATGCCAATATTCATGCCACAATTGAAATGACTCTATCCACTGCAAAACTCCATTAGATTAGATTTGATGCAAAAAAAGTAGGTTTAGGTTTCCGCCGAACTCATCTTGGACCGACCGATATTAGGATTTCGGTCTCACTGATTTGGCCCAGGCCATTGCACATGTACTACTCGGTCTGACTGAAGTGTACAAATCGGTGTGACCAAGTTTACATTCTCAGTGAAACCCTAGCATCTCGGAGTCACCGAACTGTGTCTCGATCTGACCGATTTCACCAGTTTAGACTCTAAAGCTGCTTCATTGTCACCGAGTTTGTAATATCGGTAGCTCCGTAATGCTTTCTGTAGAAAACTAAAACTAAGTTTTTGACTCGTTTGTTTTACAAAATGGTTGTGCTTTGTGATACCCATCTACTCCATCTCAACCTATCTATTCATAGGGTCAGCTTTCAGTGTCAGAGATGTCAGACCAGAGTGACAGCCAGAACAAGTCTGAAGAGCATCAAAACCTCGGTGAGGGCACTAGTACCTCAAGAAGCTATGATGAGGGTAGCAGAAGCAGCCCAAGCAACCTGCCTAAGGTTGCAACTAGGCAGAGAGTTAAGAGAAACTCATATTCTGAGGATGAAGATTATGTTGCTGATGAAGAGGTCACTTCCAAGAAGAAGTTGATCAAGAAAGAGAAGGTTACTGCTGCTGCTGCTGGCATCAAGCTAGGCATGAAAGTGAAGGCTCCTGCTCAGAGGAAGCCCATGTCAAAAGCCAGAGCATCTACTCAGGAGAAAGCTCCGCCAACAAGTGGTGCTGGAAAGGAAAGGAAGGAAAGGGTCAGAAATACCATTGCCGGGGTCATTGGCAGATCCTCAATGATGAGAGACCCAACTGAGGATGAGGAAGAGGATGTTGCACCTGCTCCCAAAGCTTAGAAGCTCATGGGAGATGTAATCAAGTCAGGGGCTGCAACATCCAAGCCCAAGACAGCTCCAAAGCAGTCTGCACCAAAGAGATCTACCAGGAACATACCTGCTGCTGAGAAGAACAAGGCCCCAGTGCCTGAAATTGAAGAAGATGAAGAAGCCCAAGTGCTTAGAAAGCTCAAGCCCAAAATTCCAGATCATGATGACACTCATCCATTTGCTGAGAACATGAAAGTGAGAAAGGATGCAGGTCTCAGATTATGGGGATAGACAGACCCCTATGCTAAAAGAAGAAGGACAGATGTAGACTACATGTTTCATACTAAGGAACAGCAGGATTTCTATGAGATTGTCCTCCTGGACAATAAGCCTATCATTTGTGACATGAAATGGGTGGATTGGAAGTACATTGACAACAATGAAGACCATTTTCCTGGAGTTCATGAGAGCTTCAGAATGAATGGAGTTGACAAGTTTGTGGGTCAGAAGCTAACAAAATGGAATGATGAGTTGATCACGCAGTTCTACTCCACAGCTCATTTCTACCCAGATGGCAAGATTGTCTGGATGACTGAGGGTACTAGGTACCAATCTTCCATTGCTGAGTGGGAAAAGCTGATAAATGCTCCAGAAGAGAAAGATGATGATACTGATGTGTATGCCAAGCCTAGAAAAGATCACAATTCCATGGCACACATGTACAAGGAAATTCCAGATAATGCCTTGGAAACACACAAGTTTGGCTCCGTGTATTACCTTCTGTCAGGGCTGCCAACAATCAACACCATCCTCAGGCACACACTGTTACCCAAGTCTGGAGATCACAGGATGTTTGATGTGCCAGAGGGCACTCCATCAACTTGCTACACATGTTTGATGTGCCAGAAAAATTCAAAGTGATGTCTTTGATTGTTGATACTATTAAGAAGACTGCAGCTGACTACTCCCTCCATTCCTAAATAATTGTCTTTCTAGAGATTTCAACAAGCGACTACATACGGAGCAAAATGAGTGAACCTACACTCTAAAACATGTCTACATACATCCGTATGTTGTAGTCCATTTGAGATGGCTAGAAAAACAATTATTTGGGAACGGAGGGAGTAGAAGAGATCATGTGGCTATGCTCCACATATTCAAATGCTCATAAATTCTAACATGGGCACAAGCACACACTACAACAAGAACCCCCCCTATCCCAACGCATATGTAGCAACGAAATACAACATGTGTTGTTGAGTTAAAGAAACCTCCCATCTCCCCACGAAGAGATAACCTCCCCGTCCCCACCTCTTCTACCTCCTCCGTCCAAATATCCCGCAACCAAGCAGAAAAAAGAACCCAAATCTTATCTCCCCTCCACCCTCTCCCCGGATTCATCTCTCTCTCTCTCATGCGAGCTCCGCCACAACACCATCACCGCTGCCTCCGATTCCAGGAAGATTTGGCACTCCCTTTTACCACCGCTCACCGGCTCATCTCCCCCTCATTGCTCTCCTTTGATCTGCCATCGTCGTGGCGTCCTCCAAACCTCTGCGAGCCCCCGGAGAAACCCTAGGCACCACGGGTCATTGCCGCAGCTACTTCCCTCAACCCAATATCCCCACGTCTCCACGCGCGGCTACTGGTAAGTCCAGATGGTGCTGCACCACCTCGCCTACCTCGACTCTGATGTTGGTATGGTTCAGTAAGGCACTTCTGCACACTTCCCCTCTTCTCTTGCCCTCTGTGGTACTTTGTGTGGCATAGCTATTATTTGACTAACATTAAGACAATGATTAACGCTATCTCACTCACCTGATCCACCTTTGTGGGTGCTGGCTTGCACCGGCAGTCACGACCAGTGGCGGAGCTACGAAGAAAAGGATGGGCAGGCCAATCTACATGGAAACACATTTTTTTTAATTGTAGATTGTAAACATCATGATTTCAATGTATTAATTTATGCTAGGGAGAAGAAATTTCAGGAAAATCAAAAGGATTTCCTAAGAAAATTTAGGGGAATTCTTTTGGGAATAATTCAAAGAAATTTGACTCTGCAGCCTGCAGAGATTCAGGCTGATTCAGGTACTAAACAAATGCTGAGATGAACACAGCTTGCATGGACTCAAAGAAATGGGGAAAGGACCCGACCAACTAGGTAGCTGCCTTGCCGGCTGGCCGTTGCTAGCTGCGGGTCGTGGCCTCATCAGTCCGCGACTGATATGTGTGTTGTCGTGGTGGCGGGCGGCCGGCGGCTATGAGTCTGCGACTGTATCTAGAAAGTAGCAATGCGCGTGCGATCTGAGCCAGTTTCCGTGGGCAGCTGCTTGTTGTACTGCTGTGCCAGAGGCGTTGAGGGTTGGGCTAGTATAAATTTATTTTTCTGTTCCAGCATTGGGCAGGCCACGACCCAATCGGCCTTGCCATGGCTCCGCCAGTGGTCACGACACTCTATGGTCTGGTACTCTGTGTTCCATGGGCAGAGACAGGGAGGGGCGAGCAGGGGCTAGAGACCTTTGCTAGCCGCTCGACCACCTCAACAAATTTCAGTAGGTAGTTAGACTGGACGTACACGCTATTGGCTGTCTAGTCGCATCTAATTACTCATTAGCCTAGATGTTACTGAACTAGCACCAAGTTAGAGAATCCTAACTAGGAGGCACTAGCCCATGAACGGTCATGGTTGGCTTATTGTGATCGATGAATCAATCAGATCGTGACCTGCGCATATGCATTTTCTGCACGTTCCGCACCCGGTCGTCATCATCCGAGATCATAGCAGCAGCTATTGCTAGCGGTCTAGCGCTTGACCAACATTGGTCTTAAAACAGTGTGTTTGCTGCGTGTCGTCGTCCACGATGCATTAATCCTCAGAGTCTCCGAACCTGGCGGGACAACTCATGCGAGTCAATTCTAAACTTAAGGTATATCATTACGAATTTATATTGATGTTAGACATTTAAAGGTTGTTGGTTAGTGTTTTTGTCAGATCTACTTAAATGTGCATGCAAGTGCTTATGAATTGAATCCATTATTCTGTACATGACCAAACTTTCTTGCATATTCATCTTTGGGAGAAAGTTCAGGGTATACATAGCGAGCTACTTATGCAGAGAGAGGTATGACTGCATGAATCCTATTGGCTTGTACAGTTGTAAGTGATTTAAGTGACATAATCTGCAATATAACTTAAAACTCATGCTGATTTTTTTATGTATTCACTATTCAGATTAGTATTATTGTCAAGCATCTATATAAATCAAAATCACTAGAAAACACACTTGTTAACATTAAATAGAGCTTCCTGATTTGGCTTTGTGTGAGTTAGTTTTTCTCAACTTTCAAGTACTTCTGCAAAAAAATTAAATCTCTGCATTTATATGTACTGTTTTGGGAACTACAGATATGTGTTTGCAATGAAGCATACTCTATTTGTCACACATATTTTTGGGGCATGTAGCTCACTGTATCTTCATTATATTGTTCATAAGGTGTTTATTAAGTCAACTAACATATCGATGTTCTGTTCATAAGGGTCTATTTTCTCTGTCTATAGAGTTCAGTGCTATGGCTCGGATTGTTGAGAAGTGTTCAAATGATGATATATCAGAATTCAGAGGTGATGACGTATGTTGGACGATGGAACGCTTATTCTTTTCCACCGCTTGCTTTGACTTGGGTGTTCAGAGAAGTAAAACTTCAACTAATGTGTTTAGTGAAGCACAATATTGTATCTGAAGTGAAACTTTCTCTATGATATGGAGGTGCAAGCATTAAACTAGCATGCAACTAAAGATAAGGTATGCTCATTTCTCTATTGCTTGGAATTGAACATGGTTGAGCAAAAGTTTATTATTGATCATACTTTTTTCAATATGAATGCTTATTATATTGCCTATTTGGTTTGGGAAATCTAAACAAGAAAATTGCTCTTGCTATGCTCCAAAGTACAGACCTAGAATATACAAAGAAAGCTGAGGGTGTTGAACTGGAAATTGATTCTTGGTTTGATATGACCACTAAAACATAACTATTGGTCATATAGCAAGATTAATCATCACATGGCCTTCAACCTTTTTATGTTGCTCTTCGTATATTAACTTGATTTTCTTTGATGGTACCTTATGTTTCTCATTCCTTTGTTGTTTGTAGATTGTCAAGATAAATCAAGGATGCATGGCTTAGAAGTTGATTGCAAGATCGAGAAGGTGGCTATTACTAGATAGTTTCAGATTATGTTTTAGAATGTCATTTTCGGGTTAATGTTTCAAACATCATATTTTATATGTCTGAGACGTTGATTGCAAGGTTGAGAATCAGCCTACTACTAGATAGTTTCACATATTGTAATCTTTGTATCATGTTCTTTGTAAAGCAACCGAGTTGATTTAATATATATGACCTCTTCGATTATTATGTTTGTGTCTCCTATGCACTATCAGCATTGACATAATAGATAAGGATGTTGATATATAAAATACCATTAATTGTCCAAGCAATGCGACAATGCTTCTAGGCATTACAAGGCTCTTTTTTTGGGCCCGTCAGCAACGCATGTTAAATGTTGTTAGGCTCTAACTTTATACATTGCTGGTTTCCAACACATATTCACGACGGTTACCAACGCATGTATATGCGTTGTTGTAGACCTTTGCAACGCCGCCTATGGCAAGACATATAAATCCGTTGGTGTAGACCTTACCAACGCTTATATGGACATGTGACAACACATCGATGCGTTGCTAATGGGGGGTTCTTGTTGTAATGACATATTTGTTGGATAAAGAGCACCTTCCCTTGAGGCCTGATTTTGAGGATAACACTGTTGTGATTGATGCTTCACATCCTACTTCTGTTGAGGCTCAAGAGAAAAGAGAGAAGGCACAGGCTGAAAAGGCTTCAAAGATCCCAGACCCTTCTGTAGTCAATCTCAAGACCAAGCAGGACCAGATCAGCTATGTGCTTGAGGGCACTGTGAGAATAGAGAAAGGATTAGCTACCCTGACTCGAAATCAAGAGAGCCTTGAAAGGATCTTTGAGACAAAGCTACATGACTTGGATGTCAAAGTCACACAAGAAGACCTTGAGGACAGGAATGACAGGACAACCACAGATGCTTATCAGAGGGTGCCTAGAGCACAAAGGTCTACAACAGTGCCAGTGATTCACACTAGGGCTACAACTTCAGCTCAAGCAGCCACAGCCTCAGTTGCTCCAGTCGCAACTCCTCCAGTTCCTCAGACGTCAACAGAAGTCTTCGTAGATGTTGTTCTCTCCACGCCATCTTCGCACTCTGGAGCTCTCGAAGATCATGCTTAGAGTGTCGTATAGCACTATGCATTTTCGAGCTTTTTGATAACTTGTTGCCAAAGGGGGAGAAAGTGTATAGATCATAGGCTTCGAGAGAGAGTGTGTTTTTGCTGTTTTTGGTCTCTCTTGCTACTATTTTGCTCGCTTTGCTTGTGTTTGCTACAATATTTATGCTTGTGTGTGAGATACTTCTATGATCATGTGGTGGATCATACTATGCTTTATTATGCTATGCTTGATTGATGATATCTCTTATATCTTGTGTATGATCTATCATATTTGTCTTGGTGATGAGTGCATGTTATGTATGTTCTATCATTTTGAGCGCTCCAGCAAGATGTATGTGACATGGAAGAGTAACCTATGATCCTAATCGATTATGCATTTGCATTCAAAGGCAAATCATAAATAATGCACAAATTTAGGGGGAGCTCTTGCTTATCACATACTTCTCAAAGCGACGATATATTCCATTCTTATTATCATGTGTCGAAGCTTTGATCTATATGTTGTCATCAATTACCAAAAAGGGGGAGATTCAAAGTGCAACTAATCCCTGGGTGGTTTTGGTAATTCTTAACAACATATAGCTCATTGAACTAATATTCTTTCAAGATGATAATTTCAGAAAGTTCAATGATTGGCATCGCATGGACTAAGAGATGTGGACCCCTCAAAATGCTAAGGACAAATATTGGCAAAAGCTCAAGACTCTTCATTTCTATTTTAGTGATCCAAGATCACATTGAGTCCATAGGAAAGCCAATACTATTAAAAGGGGATGATGTGTTGCTTAATGGTCTACTTGCTTAAAATGCTTAGTGATATGCTCCAAATCACTCAACCACTTTATCATATTCAAATATGTCCTAAACCTAAAGTCAAACTCGGCCCCACCAATTTGATCCATCTGGCGCCACTGAGTTCGCTTGACATAGCCATAGCCACAAACCCTAATCAGTTCGGTCTCACCGATAGGGATCTCGGTCTCCCCGAGATGGGATTGCAAACTCTTTGTTTCCCTTCGTAATGATTCGGTCTCACCGAAATGAGCGATCGGTCCCACCGAGTTCGCAATGCAAACTCTCTCTTTCTCTTTCTCTTTCTCTTTCTCTTTCTCTTCCACTACAACTACATGAGATCTTGTGATTCTCCTAGAGAAATATGCTTCTCAATCTGCAGGTTGTCTTTCAGTATGTTGAGATAGAAAATAAGGTTCAGACACTTATCTTAGGGAGGATGTGAGATTTCTACTTTCATTCAAGAAAGCAAGTTCAGATCTCATATGTAAAATTCTCACAACAATCAGTACGAAAAATAGTACTAGTATGTAATAAACATTGATCGGGGCGGCTGGTAGCAATCCCGAGGGGGGGGGGGGTCGAAGGGGCGGCTGGTAGCAATCCGAGGGGGGTCGCAGCTCACTTCCATCGGCACAGGGGGCATGTCGTGGCCGAGCGGTAGGAAGCATTGAGTCGTGGATGCGGAGCTAACGGCAGCCGGTGGCGCCGGCAAAGCTCTCCTGCATTGGCGCAGGGGCAGGTCGCGACGGAGCGGGAGGACGCATGGAGGCGTGAGAGCGGATCTGGCAATGGCAGCAGCGAAGCTCTCCTCCATCAACATGGCAGGCATGTCGGGGCAGAGCAGGAGGACGAGTGCTACCGGAGCTAGCGGCGGCGCTCCGGCTGCTGCTCTCCTCGCCTAATCCCCACTGCCTCTTCATCCGGACGCGTCGCATGTGAAGGATGTAGACACAGGTGGGCTCGATGTGGGTTTTGTGGGATATCCCACAAATTCCACGTAACTTTGACACAGTCCCGCGTGTGTCCACGTACGCAAATTAGTTGGCTCGGGAAGTGGGCGCCGCGGGCAGCCCGCGTCCACTTGCCGCCTGAGTTGCAAACAAAGAGGTTGCTTCAACATGCAAATGCGACTGAAAACAGTGACCAGAGACAAACTTGTCCGTTTAACATGTATAAGATTGATAACTCTGTTTACAGTTCTTACAACATCAGCTCAAACTAGGTACTTTTAAGAAGACAAACTATGACGACATCAAACAGATTTAGCTGCAACTGTATTAATGTATGACAGTGTTCAGGCCATCCCACCACTGCTTGCTGTCCTGATTATCTGAAACAGAGCTGCAGAGACAGAGCTGTAGCGTGTTAAAAGAGGCAAATCAGCTGGAAGATCTTTCTTTTGAGATTACAAAATAAGCGACACTAAGATGAACTGTTTCATCTTAGTTATGCTGAAAGACAGACAAACAGCAAGGACGTAGACAACCATCAAGTTCCATATGGACAAGCAAGAAAAAATGGCAGAACCACACAATGTAAGTTCACGAAAATCATGAGATTGATGCAACCTTTCAGTTCCTGCACAATCGTAGTTATGTTGTTTTTGAGTCGAAGGGTTTGTTAGAATCTTGCAGTAGCCTTACATTCATAGAAAATAGGTCAATGGCTCCCAGAATGCGCACAGTTGCACACAAGATCAATGTCAAAGATCTAGCACAGGACAAGAATATACACTCTTTACATAGGACATGAATGATCAAAATGTTATGCAATCATACTCATGACAAAAGCGAAGATTAAAGAAACGTAGTCACTAGTAGATATCTTCCCAAAGCAAAGTGGCTGATGACAAATGCTATGTAAATGAGCATGTGACAAGTGGCAGTAAAGTAGATTGAACATAAGAGATTGGAATGCATACATGATCCGATGACCACAAAGATGAAGAATCCAAGCACTATAGGTCCAACAGGATAGTCATTCCCCTTCTTCACAGTGGTTTCAGGCACCGAACCCCTCTTGGTGATGTTCTTCTGGAACTTCGATGTCTTCCTGTCAGCAAGGCGCCTGGAAGTAGTCTGGCATACAGAAAGAGAAAGGCCACATATACGAGGGTCGAATGATACATTGAACAATATAAATAAGCACTCAAACTGCTAACTCCACATATACGAGGGTCGAATGATAGCAAAACTATCAGTAGATTAGCCAGTTACATGCAGTCGTCAGTTGACCTTCCAGCCAACAATAGTGAGTTCACCGATACTTTTTCCTGCCTAGTAGGCCACCACTACATCACAACATGCTTACTTTTCTGCGGTGGCATCAATATTTCTCTATCTCTACTCTTATAAAAAACCGAGTTGGTGATGATATTGTGCCTGCCATCTTGCAATATAGACCGTCCAATCTATATCTGATGGATAGAAAGCAAACTATGACAATTTTGCAAAAAGATACCCGCACCTCTCTCCACATTTGCACCAAAAGGGGTACAAAACCTAAACACAAAAATCTTTACATGATATTGTGAGTAAAATTTGCATTCAACACCTATGTTTAGCAGGATGGAAGATCGGCAGTTGTTCCACCCGCAACATGCTACAGAGGTTTTGGTGTACACTAGAGAATTACACCAAACAAGTGCACGACTCCATGCAATTTAGCACGTCACCACTGAGATTTCTACCCATGCTCTTGATTCCACCACACACTCCCAAAGTACAAATTCTGACGGCAATAGCAACTACAAATACTCCATTTCTGATGGCAGCGTCACTAATTCATTAGTACTAATTATTCCAAGACGGAATAAATCGTGGCAAATCATCCAATCTCCCCATTATGAAGACTTGACGGAGAACATAAATATCTAATTTCCAGTACCATTCGACTCAAATAACCCATGTATCTACCTATTCCTGATCCATCCTCGCCGCGAGAAATAAAACTACAGCATCCGATTCCCGTAAAAGGCTCCATGCTCACGGTAAATCCAACGATCCTGCTAGCCCAAACCAACGTATCAAGCGGATCCACGAAAATGATACTAGAACCTATTTCCCCCAACCAAGCGCAAACATCAGGACCAAATCAGAATCGAGAACACGAAGGGATCGCATCCAAAGGTGTCAAGGCGAGGATCCCATACGCAGATCCAGATCCGGATTTGCCCCTAACCAATCAGCACCGACCCGTCCCGACAAGGGGGCATCCTTCCAAACCAGGTGGAGAAGTCTAGATCCGCTTACCATCTTGGCTTCGGGCGGTGTCCGGTGAGCTCGACGGCGAGGAATGGGAGCTGGTGCAGCCGGGGCGTAGTTTGGGCTCGGTGTTGTGATTTGGCCAATTTGGGGCGAGCCGAGGGGCTTTATACGAAACCGAGTGGCTTCTAAGACTCTGTCCCAGCCTGCCTTTTTCTTTTTAGCAGTGTCCCAGCCTGCCTTTGCGTTGCGTGGAAGGCGTCGGCAGCGTGGACCGTACGGGCCGGGAGGACCGTCGCCGTCCGCGCCCACTTCCCAGACGTGGCGAGTTTGGTTGCCTTCATCAAGCCCAACCAGGCCTGCTCGATGCAGTATTTTTTTAAATCCCGATTGTTTGGTTGCTTGCATACATTATTCATCCTGCATAGCACGATTCATAAAGCATCACTGGGCCTGGCCCGTTGGGAACAGCCGAATCGACAGTTTCCCAAGAGCCAGGCCCGAGCGATGCTTCGAGGCGCACCTGGTGGCTCTCGGAGACGTGTGTCCCGAGTTAATCCCCCCCTCTTTCCCTAATCCTCAATCCCCTCTCTTCCTCTACTCCAGTGCGATCCCGTCGATCCTGTCCGGCCGAGCTAGACCAAGCCAGAGCGCTGCGCGGGGAGGGTTGCTGCCGCTTGCAAAGTGCGATGTCGAGGGCGGGCGCGGAGGGAGCTCGACGGCTGCGGCGAGTTCATGCCGTCCCCGCCGCACATGCAGCAGAAGCGCCCGGACGTCCCGGCGTCCCCGATGTTCGCGCCCGCCGCGCTGGCCGAGTCCTCGAGCGAGGAGCTGGGCGCCCCGCCGCCGCCCCCTCCGCCCCAGGCGCAGGCGGCCGTGGGTGGGTCGGCCTCCGCACCCCCGGCGCCGAGCAAGAAGCCCGACGGCGGCGTGGTGGACGCCTTCTGCGTCCAGGTCAACGTGCCCCGCCGCGTCCGCGCACCGCGTGGAGTTCGCGCGAAGGACGGCGTCGGAGCAAAAAGGCTGCAGTAGTCGCATGGCGCAGTCGTCATCACGTTGCCGTTGTCGTCCTCCTCCTGGTAGACGCAGCGGTACGCGCCGTCCTGGGCGCCCTGCTCAGCGTCCGCACCACGCGCGCCAGCCGGAACCGCGCGTTGGCGCCGTTATTGGAGAGGAGCACGGCGGCGCCGTCTCATGCGGAAGAGGCAGTTGGCCAGGAGCCAGCATGGCACTCCTTGCCTATGTAGTAGTTGGGCGTGATGGTCAACATGGACACCACCAGCACGTTCAAGCCCCTGGGCGCGACCTGGAGCAGGTTCCTGGCGACTCCCACGAAGACGAGCCCGGCGAGGTGCACGTTGCGCACGTCCTTGCGGAGGTTGTAGCGGTTGACGATCATGCCGGCGAAGGACGCCGTCGGGGCGAAGAGGCTGCAGTTGACGACGAGGATGTCGATGTCCTCCGGGGCGACCTTGGTCTTGGCGAGCAGGTTGTCGATGGCGGAGAAGACGATGAGCTCGACCTCGGCGCGGGAGGACTCGAGGCCCCAGCGCTCGAGCAGGCGCGACATGAACCGGACGCTGCGCTCGTCGAAGCCCGGCCACACGCGGGCGTGCTCCTGGACGCGGCGAACGGGACGCGGCAGCTGGGGCTGGTGCGGAGGAGTCCAAGTGCCGAGAGCACCCATGGTCGCAGGGAGCTGGCGGTGGACATGATGAGTAGAGGAACCTCCGGCGCGCTCAACGTGTTCGACGAAATGAGATGCCAAACCTGGTGGGTGTTAAACTTTGTTGTTAACTCCTAATCATATGCATGTATGCAACCAAACACCGGATGAAAATTGCATCTCGATGACAAGACCCCTAATGCAGGCAACCAATCAACAGGTCATCTACGTTTTTGGCCCTATTTTTCCTCACCCAGGCCATGCTCAGCCTGGCTCGTTTTTGCTCTCCTAGCCAGGCCCGGTGGAGAAACTAACCAAACACACCCCTGGAGACGGAAGCAATAGCAAGTGAGCAGGAAAACAGAAGCAGCAACAAGAGTGTCCCATGACAACATGCAAGCTTTTTCATCTGGCCTCGCTGCACCTACTCCAGAATTAAATGGGACTGCGGTCGTTCTGTCAGATAAGAATCCAAAGGGGGTGCCTCCACTCCCTCCGGTATATGTCTTGCCACGTAAGAACATCAAACGACCAAAGAAGGGGCTGCCAAAGCATCTCGGAGAAGGGGAAGACGGTACAACTGATTCAGCAAATGCATTATCGGCGGGCTCCCCAGGAGGGCACCGCCGGGCACAATGAGTTATATATGTTGGAACTGTTGGGGCGCAGGCAAAGCCTCGATAGTTCGCGAACTTCGCGATTTAGCGAAGAACTATGCCCCTACTGTGCTTGCACACATACTTGGCACTTGGAGCCTTTGACTGTAGAGATTTTCGGAATTAAATTCATATTGGCTAGCCGCGTCATGCAACCAAAGTTAATATGACAAAGTCGTGAATGCCAAATATCAGACTCATTATTGTGGCAAACATTATTAATAACTTTAGTGCAAATATCTGACAAAGATAGGCGCAACAAGCCTCCGCACTCATAGCCTTTTCCAACAAATTGTCCACACTTAGAAATTACAACTTTATTGGATTCGAAAACCAACTTAAAACCATCTCGACATAAACGGGAACCGCTAATGAGATTTTTATTGATGGACGGCACATGATGAACGTTCTTCAGACGCACAGTCTTCCCCGAAGTAAACTTCAGATCGACCGTACCAACACCTTGAACGATGGCATGTGACCCGTTCCCCATCAGCACGGGTGAAGTCCCTGTTGCCTGGTAAGAAGAAAACATGGAGGCGTCAGCACAAACATGTACATCGGCACCGGTGTCAATTAAGCAATCAGGGGATTGAAATACTGAAAGGGTGGTAGGAAAAATACCGTACTCTGATTCCTTCATATCAGTATCACCGATGACAACATTAGCGGACTTGCCGCTCTTCTCATGTTCGCGCTCCTCAAAGCGGTTAGGATACTTCGGAGCCTAGTGATTAGGATCACCGCACACATGGCAAAGTCCCTTCCCCTTCTTATGAGAATTCTTCTTGAAGTTGGTAGAATGTGATGGCTTGTTCTTTGTATCAAACTTGCCTTTGCCCTGAGTTTTGTTCTTGTTGTTTTTGAACTTGTTGGGCTGGAAGTTCTTCTTCTGTACCATGTGGGCACTAGAACCTCCCTCAGCAACTCGAGCATGTGTATCCTTTGCTCTCGCCTTCTCTTCAACATCAAGAGTATCAATGAGATCCGCAACGGGAAACTCCTGTCTCTTGTGTTTTAAGGAAGTAGCAAAATTGTTCCACAAGGTGGAAGCTTGGCAATGATGCCTCCGGCAACAAATTTGTCCGGCAACACACACTTGAAGTACTCAAGTTCTTTTGCGAGCGACTGTATCTCATGAGCCTGTTGTACAACAGGGCGCTCATCAGTCATCTTGTAGTCATAGAATTGCTCCATGACGTACAACTCGCTGCCGGCGTCCGAGGCAGCAAACTTGGCCTCGAGCGCAGCCCACATGTCCTTGCCGTTGTCAAATGACATATACGAATCCACAGTGGAGTCATCAAGAACACTCAGAAGAGCGCCTTTAAAGAGGGCATCGATCTTCTCAAAAGCTTCCAGCTGTGCTGGATTAAGATCGCCCTCAGGCTTGCCCTTGGTGGTATCATAGCAGCCCATGGTCTGAAACCAGTAGACTGCTCTCGTGCGCCATCTCTTATATTGCGCCCCTTAAAGGCAGGCGGCTTCAGATGCGCAGCAAACCACTCGGAGTAAATTGCCTATAATCAGGTTTTTGAATTGTTGGAAATAAGAGCAGATTACTACGAGATTTAATCTGAATAAACAGAAGATAAATCATGACCACATCAGCAAAGATTAAACTAATCATGCGAACTAGCATAGCAGATGAACATATCACATCTAGGGCACATACTAGAAACATGAATTCTACCACGATCTCGAACAGGAAGGATAGAATCACATACGGTGCAGCGGGTGCAGCACCGCCGGCGTTGACGTTGTCGCCCATGTCGTCGAGGATGAGGTTGCCGAGGTCGGGGAAGAAGTCGTCGTTCGCGAAGTCGTCGCTGCCAGCAGTCGCGCGAGTGTCCTCACCAAAAACCTGATCGCCCCTCTCCCGTACAGGATCACGAGAGGCGGGGTTTCGGAGGCCTGCTGTCCCTTCTCGCGGTG
Organism: Triticum urartu; assembly: GCF_003073215.2. Taxonomy (NCBI): domain Eukaryota; kingdom Viridiplantae; phylum Streptophyta; class Magnoliopsida; order Poales; family Poaceae; genus Triticum; species Triticum urartu. The sequence continues at coordinate 69,630,776 of NC_053027.1, forward strand.
CACGCCGGAAGGAGGGATGGAGAAGACTTGCTTGGCGGCGCAATGATGTGGAACGGTGGTGAGAAACCATACAAAGCGGCGGCGGCTAGGGTAGACGTCTGCCTGACTATATAGTGCGGGCCGGGTAGGTCGTGCGAGTAAACCCCACGTCCGAGTCATCACGATCCAAAAGAATCGGAAATGGTTCAGTAATTAACGCGTCCGTTAATTATTAATTAATGACTCATTAATTTTTCCCGTGCAGCAAAAATATAGACAACGTGCATAGCTCTGTCCTCGGGTCGGCTCAATCCCGCAACCCGCGGCGCGTCGTGACGAGGCGTGGCGTGGCGAGGCGAGCGAGGAGGAGGAGCGCGCGTGTAGGTATCCTCTTCTCATGCTCATACATGTGGTAGAAGAGCTCACCTTATAAAAAGGTGCAACTCTCTCTCAACTTATGAGGTGGGACTAAACTTTAGCCTCACTCACTCCACTCACATGTGTGCATGAATGGGCCAAGAGAATTTCAGAATTTTAGTTGGGCTTTGGGCCAAAGGCCTAGTAGCAAAATTCCAACAATCCCCCACAAAGTACCAGACCAAAGCATTAACACATAGTGAATACATGAACTCCTCAAACTACGATCATTACCGGGAGTGGTCCCGATTATTGTCACTTCGGGGTTGCCGGATCATAACACATAGTAGGTGACTATAGACTTGAAAGATAGGATCAAGAACTCACATATATTCATGAAAACATAATAGGTTCAGATGTGAAATCATGGCACTCGGGCCCTAGTGACAAGCATTAAGCATAGCAAAGTCATAGCAACATCAATCTCAGAACATAGTGGATACTAGTGATCAAACCCTAACAAAACTAACTCGATTACATGATAAGTCTCATCCAACCCATCACTGTCCAGCAAGCCTACGATGGAATTACTCACGCACGGCGGTGAGCATCATGAAATTGGTGATGGAGGATGGTTGATGATGACGACAGTGACGGATTCCCCTCTCCGGAGCTCCGAACGGACTCCAGATCAGCCCTACCGAGAGGTTTTAGGGCTTGGCGGCGGCTCCGTATCATAAAACGCGATGAATCCTTCTCTCTGATTTTTTTCCCCGAACACGAATATATGGAGTTGGAGTTGAGGTCGGTGGAGCAACAGGGGGCCCACGGGGTAGGGGGCGCGCCCAGGGGGGCAGGCGCGCCCCCCACCCTCGTGGACAAGTGGTGGCCCCCCTGGCCTTGATTCTTTCGCCAATATTTTTAATATTTGCCAAAAATAAGTTCCGTGGAGTTTCAGGTCATTCCGAGAACTTTTGTTTCTGCACATAAATAACACCATGGCAATTCTGCTGAAAACAGCGTCAGTCCGGGTTAGTTCCATTCAAATCATGCAAGTTTGAGTCCAAAACAAGGGCAAAAGTGTTTGGAAAAGTAGATACGACAGAGACGTATCAGATAGCTCCTTGAATAAAAAGCATGATTGCAATGATTTTACTATAAATTCTCTTGATGTCAATTGTGCTAATAATATGCAAAACCCTAAGCTTGGGGATGCTAGTTTTGCTATGTCTACTACTTGTTGCAATGATGATGATTGGGGTGATTCTTCTTATGATCTTGAAAATTTATTTAAGCCCCATGTTGAATATGAGATTGATAATAATGTTTGCAATAGTATTGAAAGTGGGTTTGGAATAGTGTCAACTTTAGATCCCACACATTTGGATTTTGATCAATCTTATGAAGTTTTTTATAAAAGTGGGTTTGGAGAGGTCATGACTTTAGCTAATGTTAATCCCACTATTTTGGAAGAGTGTCAACTTTGCATACATGTGGATCATGTTAAGCATATGTTTTGTGATAGCTATATTTTTGAATTTGCTTATGATCCTACATGTAATTATTATGAGAGAGGAAAATATGGTTGTAGATATTTTTATGTTACTAAATTACCTCTCGTCATGTTGAGATTGTTATTGTTTCTTTCCGCTTCCTTGCATATGCTAGTTTTTGCTTGCCTTGATAATTTGTTTGCCTATAAGATGCCTATGCATAGGAAGTATGTTAGACTTAGATGTAATTTTCACATGTTTTATGATGCTCTCTTTGTGTTTCAATTACTATCTTTTATGTGAGCATCATCGAAATCTTAATGCCTAGCTAGGGGCATTAAACGATAGTGCTTGTTGGGAGGCAACCCAATTTTATTTTAGTTTTTTTTTTGCTTTTTGCTTCTGTTTAGGAAGAAATCTTTGATCTAGCCTCTGGTTAGATTTTTTGTGTGTTTTAATTAGTGTTTGTGCCAAGTTAAACCTATAGGATCTTCTTGGATGATAGTTATATGATCTTGCTGAAAATTCCAGAAACTTTCTGTTCACGAAAACAATTGTTAAAAATCACCAGAACATGATAAAATACTGATTCCAATTGCAGTAGATCATTAAACAAATTGTCTAGGTATTCCTATTTTTGGTAGATTTTTCTGAGTTCCATAAGTTTGCGTTAGTTACAGATTACTTCAGACTGTTCTGTTTTTGACAGATTCTGTTTTTCGTGTGTTGTTTGCTTATTTTGATGAATTTATGGCTAATAAAAGAGTTTATAAACCATATAGAAGTTGGAATACAGTATGTTTAACACCAATATAAATAAATAATGAGTTCATTATAGTACCTTGAAGTGGTGTTTTGTTTTCTTTCGCTAATGGAGCTCACGAGATTCTCTGTTAAGTTTTGTGCTGTGAAGTTTTCATGTTTTGGGTAAAAGATTTGATGAATTATGGAACAAGGAGTGGAAAGAGCCTAAGCTTGGGTATGACCATGGCACCCCAAGATAATATAAGGACACCTAAAAGCCAAAGCTTGGGGATGCCTCGGAAGGCATCCCCTCTTTCGTCTTCGTCCATCGGTAACTTTACTTGGAGCTATATTTTTATTCACCACATGATATGTGTTTTGCTTGGAGTGTCTTGTATAATTTGAGTCTTTGCTTTTTAGTTTACCACAATCATCCTTACTGTACACACCTTTTGAGAGAGACACACTTGATTCAGAATTTATTAGAATACTCTATGTGCTTCACTTATATCTTTTGAGCTATATAGTATTTGCTCCAATGCTTCACTTATATCTTTTAGAGCATGGTGGTGGATTTGTTTTATAGAAACTATTGTTCTCTCATGCTTCACTTATATTATTTTGAGAGTCCTACAAAACAGCATGGTAATTTTCTTTAATTATGTTAGGCATTCAAGATTAGTAAAAAATAATATTATGAGTGTGTTGAATACTATGAGAAGTTTGATGCTTGATAATTGTTTTGAGATATGAAAATGGTAATATTAGAGTCATGCTAGTTGAGTAGTTGTGAATTTGAGAAATACTTGTGTTAAAGTTTGTGATTCCCGTAACATGCACGTATGGTGAACCGTTATGTGATGAAGTCGGAGCATGATTTATTTATTGATTGTCTTCCTTATGAGTGGCAGTCAGGGACGAGCGATGGTCTTTTCCTACCAATCTATCCCCCTAGGAGCATGCTCGTAATACTTTGCTTTGATAACTAGTAGATTTTTGTAGCAAGTATATGAGTTCTTTATGACTAATGTTGAGTCCAAGGATGTACGCACTCTCATCCTTCCACAATTGCTAGCCTCTCTATACTGCATACTTTTCGCCGGTATCATACACCCACCATCTACCTTCCTCAAAACAGCCACCATACCTACCTATCATGGCATTTCCATAGCCATTCCGAGATATATTGCCATGCAACTTACCAGTGTTCCGTTTACTATGACACGCTTCGTCATTGTCATATTGCTTTGCATGATCATGTAGTTGACATCGTATTTGTGGCAAAGCCACCTTTCATAATTCTTTCATACATGTCACTCTGGATTCATTGCATATCCCGGTATACCGCCGGAGGCATCCACATAGTCATATTTTGTTCTAAGTTTTGAGTTGTAATTCTTGAGTTGTAAAGTAAATAAAAGTGTGATGATCATCATTATTAGAGCATTGTCCCAAGTGAGGAAAGGATGATGGAGACTATGATTCCCCCGTAAGTCGGGATGAGACTCCGGACTAAATAAAAAAAGAGAAGAAAGGCCATAAAAAAAGAGAAAAGGCCAAAGAAAAAAATGAGAGAAAAAGAGAGAAGAGACAATGCTATTATCCTTTTACCACACTCGTGCTTCAAAGTAGCACCATGATCTTCATGATAGAGAGTCTCCTATGATATCACTTCCATATACTAGTGGGAAATTTTCATTATAGAACTTGGCTTGTATATTCCAATGATGAGCTTCCTCAAAATGCCCTAGGTCTTCGTGAGCAAGCGAGTTGGATGCACACCCACTTAGTTTCTTTTGTTGAGCTTTCATATACTTATAGCTCTAGTGCATCCGTCGCATGGCAATCCCTACTCACTCACATTGATATCTATTAATGGGAATCTCCATATAGCCCATTGATACGCCTAGTTGATGTGAGACTATCTTCTCCTCTTTTGTCTTCTCCTCAACCACCATTCTATTCCACATATAGTACTATGTCCATGGCTCACGCTCATGTATTGCGTGAAGATTGAAAAGTATGAGAACACCAAAAGTATGAAACAATTGCTTGTCTTGTCATCGGGGTTGTGCATGATTAAATACTTTATGTGATGAAGATAGAGCATAGCCAGACTATATGATTTTGTAGGGATAACTTTCTTTGGCCATGTTATTTTGAGAAGACATAATTGCTTAGTTAGTATGCTTGAAGTATTATTATTCTTATGTCAATATTAAACTTTTGTCTTGAATCTTTTGGATCTGAACATTCATACCACAGTTAAGAGAATTACATTGAAAATTATGCCAAGTAGCATTCCACATCAAAAGTTCTGTTTTTATGATTTACCTACTCGAGGACGAGCAGGAATTAAGCTTGGGGATGCTTGATACGTCTCCAACGTATCTATAATTTTTGATTGTTCCATGCTATATTATATTATGTTTTGGATGTTTAATGGGCTTTATTATACACTTTTATATTATTTTTGGGACTAACCTATTAACCGGAGGCCCAACCCAAATTGTTGTTTTTTGCCTATTTCAGTGTTCCGTAGAAAAAGAATATCAAACAGAGTCCAAACGGAAAGAAACCTTCGGGAACGTGATTTTCGGAACAAACATGATCCAGAGGACTTGGGGTCCACGTAAAGAAATCAACGAGGAGAGCACGAGGCAGGGGGGCGCGCCTCCCCCCCAGGCGGACCCTCCACCCTCGTGGGGCCCACGTTGCTCCACCGACGTACTTCTTCCTCCTATATATACCTACGTACCCCCAAACCATCAGAGGCATCCACGAAAACCTAATTCCACCACCGCGACCTTCTGTACCCATGAGATCCCATCTTGGGGCCTTTTCCGGCGTCCTGCTGGAGGGGGCATTGATCACGGAGGGCTTCTACATCAACACCATAGCCTCTCCGCTGATGTGTGAGTAGTTTACCTCAGACCTTCGGGCCCATAGTTATTAGCTAGATGGCTTCTTCTCTCTCTTTGGATCTCAATACAAAGTTCTCCTTGATTCTCTTGGAGATCTATTCGATGTAATCTTCTTTTGCGGTGTGTTTGTTGAGACCGATGAATTGTGGGTTTATGATCAAGTTTATCTATGAACAATATTTGAATCTTCTCTGAATTCTTTTATGTATGATTGGTTATCTTTACATGTCTCTTCGAATTATCAGTTTGGTTTGGCCTACTAGATTGATCTTTCTTGCAATGGGAGAAGTGCTTAGCTTTGGGTTCAATCTTGCGGTGTCCTTTCTGAGTGACAGCAGGGGCAGCAAGGCACGTATTGTATTGTTGCCATCGAGGATAATAAGATGGGGTTTATATCATATTGCATGATTATATGCCTCTACATCATGTCATCTTACTTAAAGCATTACTCTGTTCTTATGAACTTAATACTCTAGATGCGTGTTGTATAGCGGTCGATGTGTGGAGTAATAGTAGTAGATGCAGAATCGTTTCGGTCTACTTGTCACGGACGTGATGCCTATATACATGATCATACCTAGATATTCTCATAACTATGCTCAATTCTATCAATTGCTCGATAGTAATTTGTTCACCCACCGTAATACTTATGCTCTTGAGAGAAGCCACTAGTGTAACCTATGGCCCCTGGTTCTATTCTCTATCATATTAATCTTTCAACACTTAGTTATTTTTATTGCCTTTTATTTTACTTTGCATCTTTATCATAAAAATACCAAAAATATTATCTTATCATATCTATCATATCTCACTCTCGTAAGTAACCGTGAAGGGATTGACAACCCCTTTATTGCGTTGGTTGCGAGGTTCTTATTTGTTTGTGTAGGTGCGCGGGACTTGAGCGTGGTCTCCTACTGGATTGATACCTTGGTTCTCAAAAACTGAGGGAAATACTTACGCTACTTTACTGCATCACCCTTTCCTCTTCAAGGGAAAACCAACACAATGCTCAAGAGGTAGCAGTGCATTTTTTTTAACATTAAATCAGAAAAAAATATACATGGGCCGGCATACTTCGCAGTAGCTTCAGGCACCCGTTTGTGAAATGACCTATAACGGATGCCTGCAGTGCTAAATAGGAAGCGCCTGCATTCTGCTCGGTAGCTGTTAGTTTTTCTTTGGTTTCAACCAGTTTTTCTTTGATTTCTTCTAGTATTTGTTCGTTTCATTTTTCTTTGTTTTTTCATGATTTTTTTGGGTTTTCGGTGTTTCTTCACCATTTTTATTTGATTTCCAATGGTTTTAGTCTTTTTAGTTCTTTCTTGTTTCTTCTTTTTAATGCATGTCTAATTTCTTTCAATACAAAATGTACATTATCAGTGTACACTGATAACCCACAAGTATAGAGGATCGCAACAGTTTTCGAGGGTAGAGTATTCAACCCAAATTTATTGATTCGACACAAGGGGAACCAAAGAATATTCTCAAGTATTAGCAATTGAGTTGTCAATTCAACCACACCTGGATAACTTAATATCTGCAGCAAACTATTTAGTAGCAAAGTAGTATGGAAGTAGCAGTAACGGTGGCAAAAGTAACAGTAGCAGTATTGTAGTAATTGTAACAGTGGCAACGGAAAAGTAACTAAGCAAATATCAATATGTGAAAAGCTCGTACGCACTGGATCAGTGATGGATAATTATGTCGGATGCGATTCCTCATGCAACAATTATAACATAGGGTGACACAGAACTAGCTCCAGTTCATCAATGTAACGTAGGCATGTATTCCGAATATAGTCATACGTGCTTATGGAAATGAACTTACATCTTTTGTCTTACCCTCCCGTGGCAGCGGGGTCCTTTTGGAAACTAAGGGATATTAAGGCCTCCTTTTAATAGAGTACCGGACAAAAGCATTAACACTTATGAATACATGAACTCCTCAAACTACGGTCATCACCGGGAGTGGTCCCAATTATTGTCACTTCAGGGTTACTGCATCATAACACATAGTAGGTGACTATTGACTTGCAAGATAGGATCAAGAACTCACATACATTCATGAAAACATAATAGGTTCAGATCTGAAATCATGGCACTCAGGCCCTAGTGACAAGCATTAAGCATAGCAAAGTCATGATAAATCTCATCCAACCCATCACACCGTCCAGCAAGCCTACGATGGAATTACTCACGCACGGCGGTGAGCATCATGAAATTGGTGATGGAGGAAGGTTGATGATGACGACGGCGACGGATTCCCCTCTCCGGAGCCCCGAACGGACTCCACATTAGCCCTCCCGAGAGAGTTTAGGGCTTGGCGGCGGCTCCGTATCGTAAAACGCGATGAATCCTTCTCTCTGATTTTTTCTCCCCGAACGTGAATATATAGAGTTAGAGTTGAGGTCGGTCGAGCCTCAGGGGGCCCACGAGACAGGGGGCGCGCCCAGGGTGGTAGGCGCGCCCCCACCCTCGTGGATAGGGTGTGGGCCCCCTGGTCTTGATTCTTTCGCTAGTATTTTTTATAAGTTCCAAAAATATTCTCCGTGAAGTTTCAGGTGATTCCGAGAACTTTTATTTCTACACAAAAATAACACCATGGCAATTCTGCGAAAATAGCATCAGTCCGGGTTAGTTCCATTCAAATCATGCAAGTTAGAGTCCAAAACAAGGGCAAAAGTGTTTGGAAAAGTAGATACGTTGGAGACGTATCAACTCCCCAAGCTTAAACCTTTGCTTGTCCTTTAAGCAATTCAGTTGACAAACTGAAAGTGATAAAGAAAAACTTTTACAAACTCTGTTTGCTCTTGTTGTTGCAAATATGTAAATCGAGCATTCAAGTTTTCAGCAAAGATTATGAACTAACCATATTCACAATAACACTTAGGTCTCATGTTTACTCATATCAATGGCATAATCGACTAGCGAGCAATAATAATAAATCTCGGATGACAACACTTTCTCAAAACAATCATAATATGATATAACAAGATGGTATCTCGCTAGCCCTTTCCGAGACCGCAAAACATAAATGCAGAGCACCTCTAAAGATCAAGGACTGACTAGACATTGTAATTCATGGTAAAAGAGATCCAGTCATAGTCATACTCAATATAAATTAATAGTAATGGATGCAAATGACAGTGGTGCTCTCCAACTGGTGCTTTTTAATAAGAGGATGATGACTCAACATAAAAGTAAATAGATAGGCCCTTCGTAGAGGGAAGCCGGGATTTGTAGAGGCGCCAGAGCTCGGTTTTTGAAACAGAGATAAATAATATTTTGAGTGGCATACTTTCATTGTCAACATAACAATCGAGAGATCTCGATATCTTCCATGCTACACACATTATAGGCGGTTCCCAAGCAGAATGGTAAAGCTTATACTCCCCCACCACCAACAAGCATCAATCCATGGCTTGCCCGAAACAACGGGTGCCTCCAACTAACAACAGTCCTGGGGGAGTTGTGTTTGTTATTATTTTGATTTGGTTTGAGCATGGGACTGGGCATCCCGGTGACCAGCCATTTTCCCGTGAGTGAGGAGCAGAATCCACTCCTCTTGAGAATAACCCTCCTAGCATGGAAGATACAGACAACCCTAGTTGATACATGAGCTATTTGAGCATACAAAACAGAATTTCATTTGAAGGTTTAGAGTTTGGCACATACAAATTTACTTGGAACGGCAGGCAGATACCGCATATAGGAAGGTATGATGGACTCATATGGAATAACTTTGGGGTTTATGGAAGTGGATGCACAAGCAGTATTCCCGCTTAGTACAAGTGAAGGGTAAAAAAAGACTGGGAAGCGACCAACTAGAGAGCGATAACAGTCAGGAACATGCATTAAAATTAATCAACACTGAGTGCAAGCATGAGTAGGATATAATTCACCATGAACATAAATATCGTGGAGGCTATGTTGATTTTTTTCAACTACATGTGTGAACATGTGCCAAGTCAAGCCACTCGAATCGTTCAAAGGAGGATACCACCCTATCATACCACATCACAACCATTTTAATAGCATGTTGACACGCAAGGTAAACCATTATAAACTCCTAGATAATTAAGCATGGCATGAGCAACTATAATCTCTAATTGTCATTGCAAACATGTTTCATTCATAATAGGCTGAATCAGGAACGATGAACTAATCATATTTACATAAACAAGATAGGTCGAGTTCATACCAGCTTCTCTCATCTCAATCAGTCCATCATATATCGCCATTATTGCCTTTCACTCGCACGACCGAACGGTGTGGATAATAATAATAGTGCACGTGCATTGGACTAAGCTGGAATCTGCAAGCATTTTAATACAAGGGAGAAGACAAGGTAATATGAGCTCTTGGTTAAATTAACAATAATTTATATAAGAGCCACTTCAACATTTTCATCATGGTCTTCTCCTCTCGACCCCCAAAGAAAAGAAAAGAAATAAAACTATTTACACGGGAAAGCTCCCAACAAGCAAAAGAAGAACAAGAAATCTTTTTGGGTTTTCTTTTAATTACTACTACTACAGGCATGGAAAGTAAACTAGCTAAAAGCTACAACTATTTTTTTGTTTTTTCTTAAGGTTTTTCAAGCACACAAGAAGAAAGCGAGAAAAGGGAAATAAACTAGCATGGATAGTACCATGAAAAATTATGAGCACCGACAACTAGAATGAGTGTGTGAACATGAATGTAATGTTGGTGAGAAATACGTACTCCCCCAAGCTTAGGCTTTTAGCCTAAGTTGGTCTATGCCCATGGATCAAAGCTGCTCTCTCCGGGTACTGAGGAGATTCCTCGGTGTAGTTCATAGTCCGGCTCACGTATCGTGAGCCTTGGTGCTTGCTTCCTTGAAGAACCACCTTGGTACATTTTCCTAAACATATTTCTTCCTCTGAAAAATTTCTGAAATTTTTAGTAACTCAAAATAAACGTGAACCAAACTCAACAAAATTGATAGCAACTACTCCCACAAGTGCCTAGAGACTATATCATGCATTAGAACTACTTGGGACCAAATAAATTTGACATGCAAGCTCAAGAACAGGGTCACCTAAGCAGCAAAATTTGCAATTAATAAAGCACTAGAACAAAAACCAATTGGACCATTGGAGGAGTCACATACCAAAGAACTATCTCCCAAAGCAGTTTTGTGAGTGGAGCTTTGAGCAAGGAGATCGAAAATCGCAGCAAAACAAGCTAGAACACGAGTTTGAGCTATGTGGTGATTTTTCTGGAGGAAGACAAAGTGTGTGGGTGCTGGAATAAGTGGAGGGGGGCCACGTGGGTCCCACGAGGTAGGGGGGCGTGCCCAGGGGGTGGGCGCGCCCTGGACCCTCGTGGCCAGGTGGTGGCTCCCCCTGGTGTTTTCTGAGTGCCAAATATTCTTAAATATTCTAGAAAAAAAATCATATTTCAATTTTAGGGCATTTGGAGAACTTTTATTTTCGGGGTATTCTTTATTGCAAGGATAATTCATAAAACAGTCAGAAATACTATTTTTGCTTTATTTAATTTGAATGTTAGAAAGTAAAAGGAGGGTATAGAGAGTTGTGCTTTCTAACTTCATCCATCTCATGCTCATCAAAAGGAATCCACTAACAAGGTTGATCAAGTCTTGTTAACAAACTCATTCCGAGTCGCATGAAACCAGAGAATCTTCGAATAACACTATGTTACCTCAACAGGGATATGCACGTCCCCAATAATAAGAATATCATATTTCTTCTTGATAGTAGGAAGAGGAAATTCAAAACCTCCAATAGTAATTGTTGAAATTTTTCCATAGAATTTATACTGTGGACTTGAGGTTGTTTCCTCGGAAAGTGTACTGTATGCTCATTACCATTAACATGAAAAGTGACATTGCCTTTGTTGCAATCAATAACAGCCCCTGCAGTATTCAAAAAGGGTCTACCAAGGATAATCGACATACTACCAACCTCGGGAATATCAAGAATAACAAAGTCCGTTAAAATAGTAACGTTTGCAACCACAATAGGCACATCCTCACAAATACCGATAGGTATAGCAGTTGATTTATCGGCCATTTGCAAAGATATTTCAGCAGGTGTCAACTTATTCAAATAAAGTCTATGATAAAAGGAGAGAGGCATAACACTAACACCGGCTCCAAGATCACATAAGGCAGTTTTAACATAGTTTCTTTTAATGGAGCATGGTATAGTTGGTACTCCTGGATCTCCTAGTTTCTTTGGTATTCCACCTTTAAAAGTATAATTAGCAAGCATGGTGGGAATTTCAGCTTCCGGTATCTTTCTTTTATTTGTAACAATATCTTTCATATACTTAGCATAAGGATTCATTTGAAGCATATCAATCAAATGCATACGCAAAAAGATAGGTCTAATCATTTCAGCAAAGCGCTCAAAATCCTCATCATCCTTTTTGTTGGATGGTTTAGGAGGGAAAGGCATGGGTTTCTGAACCCATGGTTTTCTTTCTTTACTGTGCTTCCTAGCAATGAAGTCTCTCTTATCACAATGTTGATTCTTTGATTGTGGGTTATCAAGATCAAAGCATGTTCAATTTCTACATCATTGTCATTGCTAGGTTGAGCATCAACATGAACATCATCATTAACTTTATCACTAGGTTCATGTTCATCACCAGATTGTGTTTCAGCTTCAGAAATAGAAATATCATTGGGATTCTCAGGTGTGTCAACAACAGGTTCACTAGAAGCATGCAAAGTCCTATCATTTTTATTTTTCTTCCTCTTAGAAGGACTAGGTGCATCAACATTAGTTCTCTGAGAATCTTGCTCAATTATCTTAGGGTGGCCCTCAGGATACAAAGGTTCTTGAGTCATTTTACCCCCTCTAGTCATAACCCTAACATCATTATCATTTTTCTTACTATTTAATTCATTGAGCAAATCATTTTGAGCTTTAAGCACTTGTTCTACTTGAGTGGTAACCATAGAAGCATGTTTACTAATAAGTTAAAGTTCACCTTTAACTCTAGACATATAATCACTCAAGTGTTCAATCATATAAGCATTACGTTTCAATTGTCTACCAACATATGCATTGAAGTTTTCTTGTTTAACAATAAAATTATCAAACTCATCTAAGCATTGGCTAGCAGACTTATAACGAGGAATATCACCTTCATCAAATCTATAGAGAGAATTTACCTTTACTACCTGTGTCGGGTTATCAAGACCATGTATTTCTTCAATAGGTGGTAAATTCTTAACATCTTTAGCTTTAATACCCTTTTCTTTTATAGATTTCTTTGCCTCTTGCATATCTTCAGGACTGAGAAATAGAATACCCCTTTGATACGTCTCCAACGTATCTATAATTTTTTATTGTTCCATGCTATTATATATTATGTTTTGGATGTTTAATGGGCTTTATTTTACACTTTTATATTATTTTTGGGACTAACGTATTAACCCAAGGCCCAGTGCAAATTGCTATTTTTTTTGCCTATTTCAGTGTTTCGCGGAAAAGGAATATCAAACGGAGTCCAAACGGAATGAAACCTTCGGGAATGTGATTTTTGGAACAAACGTGATCCAGAGGACTTGGAGTGGACGTCAAGAAACAACCAAGAAGGCCACGAGGCAAGGAGGCGTGCTTGCCCCCCCCCCCCCGGGCGCGCCCCCACCCTTGGAGGGCCCCTCATGGCTCTCCTGACCGACTTCCTTCGCCTATATATATTCATATACCGTGAAAACATCCAGGAGCACCACGAAACCCTATTTCCACCGCCGCAACCTCTGGTACCCGTGAGATCCCATCTTGGGGCCTTTTCCGGTGCTCCGGTGATGTGTGAGTAGTTTACCACACCTTCGGGTCCATAGTTATTAGCTAGATGGCTTCTTCTCTCTCTTTGGATCTCAATACAAAGTTCTCCTCGATCTTCTTGGAGATCTATTCGATGTAACTCTTTTTGCGGTATGTTTGTCGAGATCCAATGAATTGTGGGTTTATGATCAAGATTATCTATGAACAATATCTGAATCCCCTCTGAATTCTTTTATGTATGATTGGTTATCTTTGCAAGTCTCTTAGAATTATCAGTTTGGTTTGGCCTACTAGATTGATCTTTCTTGCAACGGGAAAAGTGTTTAGCTTTGGGTTCAACCTTGCGTTGCTCGATCCTAGTGACAGAAGGGGAAACGACACGTATTGTATTGCTACCATCGAGGATAAAAAGATGGGGTTTATATCATATTGCTTGAGTTTATCCCTCTACATCATGTCATCTTGCCTAATGCGTTACTCTGTTCTTATGAACTTAATACTCTAGATGCATGCTGGATAGCGGTCGATGTGTGGAGTAATAGTAGTAGATGCAGGCAGGAGTCGGTCTACTTGTTGCGGACGTGATGCCTATATACATGATCATGCCTAGATATTCTCATAACTATGCTCAATTCAATCAATTGCTCGACAGTAATTTGTTCACCCACCGTAATACTTATGCTATCCTGTGAGATGCCACTAGTGAAACCTATGGCCCCCGGGTCTATTCTCCATCATATAAGTATACATCTATTTTACTTTGCGTTCTTTACTTTCACTCTTTATCATAAAAATGCCAAAAATATTATCTTATCATCTCTATCAGATCTCACTTTTGCAAGTGGCCATGAAGGGATTGACAACCCCTTTATCGCGTTGGTTGCAAGGTTCTTATTTGTTTGTGTAGGTACGAGGGACTTGCGTGTAGCCTCCTAGTGGATTGATACCTTGGTTCTCAAAAACTGAGGGAAATACTTACGCTACTTTGCTGCATCACCCTTTCCTCTTCAAGGGAAAACCAATGCATGCTCAAGAGGTAGCAAGAAGGATTTCTGGCGCCGTTGCCGGGGAGGCTTACACCAAGTCAAGTCAAGATTTGATCTCCTGACAACGAGCCATTTCTGGCGCCGTTGCCGGGGAGTCTACGCACAAGTCAAGACATACCAAGTACCCATCACAAATTTTCATCTCTCGCATTACATTATTTGGCATTTTCCTCTCGTTTTCCTCTCCCCCACTTCACCCTTTGCCTTTTCTTCGCCTTCTTCCCGCATGCCTTTCTGTTTGTATTTCCACGTGCCTTCTATTTGCTTGCATCTTTGCTTGCTAAAAATCTATTGATATGAATCCACTTAAAGTGTTCTACTTGGATCATCTTCGATCCTTATGCGCTCGTGCTGAAACCCCAACTAGCCTAGTTGATGGGAAATCTTTAGATGAGCATGCTCATTTTGTGCGTCACTGTTTGTCTGAAAAGGGGAGACTCTTATGGGATCTAATAAACAGATTGTTGTGTTATGCTTGGAATCTTTGTGAAATTTATGATTTTACTTGTTGCTCTAAGAACCCTAAAAAACACCTTCCCTACCTATGTGACTTTAGTGATAATGAAATCTTATCTTCTTATGCAAAGGGTGTTTATAGTTACTATGATATCGAACAAATTGAAGAATTTGTTGCTTTTAAGGGTGCTTATGAAGTTGCTTCTGTGATTGAAAAGTATGATATTACTCTCTACAAATCTGAAAATTTTGACATACTTGAATATTGCTATGAAAACTATGCTCATAATGTCTATGTCAAAGAATTTATTGAGAGAATGACCGTTGCTTCGGAAGAAAATAATGATATGCATGAATCTATAGATAATTATGATTCTGATGATTTGATTGAAATATCCCTTGATGAACATGATGCTTGCTATTCTTATGGCCATGATGCCAATATTTATGAAGATGAATTTCCTATAGTTCCTTATGTTAAACATGAGATTATTGCTATTGCACCCATACTTGATAGTTCCTTGAATAAAAAGCATGATTGCAATAATTTTATTATAAATTCTGTTAATGTCAATTGTGTTAATGATATGCAAAACCCTAAGCTTGGGGATGCTAGTTTTGCTATGTCCACTACTTGTTGCAATGATCATGATTGGGGTGATTCTTCATATGATCTTGAAAATTTATTTAAGCCCCATGATGAATATGAGATTGATAATAATGTTTGCAATAGTATTGAAAGTGGGTTTGGAAGAGTGTCAACTTTAGATCCCACATATTTGGATTTTGATCAATCTTATGAAGTTTTTGATAAAAGTGGGTTCGGAGAGGTCATGACTTTAGTTTATGTTAATCCCACTATTTTGGAAGAGTGTCAACTTTGCATACATGTGGATCATGTTAAGAATATGTTTTGTGATAGCTATATTGTTGAATTTGCTTATGATCCTACATGTAATTATTATGAGAGAGGAAAATATGGTTGTAGAAATTTTCATGTTACTAAATTACCTCTCGTTATGTTGAGATTGCTATTATTTCTTTCCGCTTCCTGGCATATGCTAATTTTTGCTTGCCTTGCAAATTTGTTTGCTTATAATATGCCTATGCATAGGAAGTATGTTATACTTAGATGTTTTTGTCACGTGTTTTATGATGCTCTCTTTGCGCTTCAATCCTTGCCTTTCATGTGAGCATCATTAAAATTATCAATGCCTAGCTAAAAGGCTTTAAAGAAAAGCGCTTGTTGGGAGACAACCCAATATTTTTACTTGCTGTTTAGCAATAGATATTTGATCTAGACTTTGGTTAGATTTGTTTTTGTGTTTTAATTAGCGTTTGTGCCAAGTATAACCTATAGGATCTTCTTGGATGAGAGTTATTTGATCTTGCTGAAAAAGTCAGAAACTTTCTGATCATGAAAACAATTGTTAAAAATCACCAGCACGTGATAAAATACTGATTCCAATTGCAGATCAAAAAAAATATTATCTAGGTCGTCCTATTTTGGTAGATTTTTCTGAGTTACATAAGTTTGCGTTAGATACAGATTACTACATACTGTTCTGTTTTTGATAGATTCTGTTTTCCGTGTGTTGTTTGCTTATTTTGATGAATCTATGGCTAGTAATGGAGTTTATGAACCATAGAGAAGTTGGAATACAGTAGGTTTAATACCAATACAAATAAAGAATGAGTTCATTACATTACCTTAAAGTGGTGGTTTGTTTTATTTCGCTAACGGAGCTCATGAGATTTTCTGTTAAGTTTTGTGTTGTGAAGTTTTCAAGTTTTGGGTAAAGATTTGATGGATTATGGAACAAAGAGTGGCAAGAGCCTAAGCTTGGGGATGCCCAAGGCACCCCAAGGTAAAATCCAAGGACAACCAAAAAGCCTAATCTTGGGGATGCCCCGGAAGGCATCCCCTCTTTCGTCTTCGTCCATCGGTAACTTTACTTGGAGCTATATTTTTATTCACCACATGATATCTGTTTTGCTTGGAGCGTCTTGTATGATTTGAGTCTTTGCTTTTTAGTTTACCACAATCATCCTTTCTGTACACACCTTTTGGGAGAGACACACATTAATCAGAATTTATTAGAATACTCTATGTGCTTCACTTATATCTTTTGAGTTAGATAATTTTGCTCTATGTGCTTCACTTATATCTTTTAGAGAACGGTGGTGGTTTTATTTTATATAAATAATTGATCTCTCATGCTTCACTTATATTATTTTGAGAGTCCTTTAGAACAGCATGGTAATTTGCTTTGGTTATTAAATTAGTCCTAATACGATAGGCATCCAAGATAAAAACTTTAAAAGTGCATTGAATACTAAGAGAAGTTTGATACTTGATAGTTGTTTTGAGATATAAAGGTGGTAATATTAGAGGTGTGCTAGTTGATTAATTGTGAAATCGAGAAATACTTGTGTTGAAGTTCGCAAGTCCCGTAGCATGCACTTATGGTAAACGTTGTGTGACAAATTTGAAGCATGAGGTGTTTTTTGATTGCTTTCCTTATGAGTGGCGGTCGGGGACGAGCGATGGTCTTTTCCTACCAATCTATCCCCCTAGGAGCATGCGCGTAGTGCTTGGTTTTGATGACTTGTAGATTTTTGTAGTGAGTATTTGAGTTCTTTATGACTAATGTTGTGTCCATGGATTATACGCACTCTCACCCTTCCATCATTGCTAGCCTCTTCGGTACCGTGCATTGCCCTTTCTCACCTTGAGAGTTGGTGCAAACTTTGCCGGTGCATCCAAACCCCGTGATATGATATGCTCTATCACACATAAGCCACCTTATATCTTCCTCAAAACAGCCACCATACCTACCTATTATGGCATTTCCATAGTCATTCCGAGATATATTGCCATGCAACTTTCCACCGTTCCGTTTATTATGACACGCATCATCATTGTCATATTGTCTTGCATGAACATGTAGTTGACATCGTATTTGTGGCAAAGCCACCATGCTTAATTTTTCATACATGTCACTCTTGATTTATTGCATATCCCGGTACACCGCCGGAGGCATTCACATAGAGTCATATTTTGTTCTAAGTATCGAGTTTTAATTCTTGAGTTGTATGTAAATAAAAGTATGATGATCATCATTAGAGCATTGTCCCATGTGAGGAAAGGATGATGGAGACTATGATTCCCCCACAAGTCGGGATGAGACTCCAGACAAAGAAAATAAAAAAAAGAGAAAAAAGAGGCCAAAAGAAAAAAAGAGAGAAGGCCCAAATAAAAAAATGAGAGAAAAAGAGAGAAGGCACAATGTTACTATCCTTTTTCCACACTTGTGCTTCAAAGTAGCACCATGATCTTCATGATAGAGAGTCTCTTATTTTGTCACTTTCATATACTAGTGGGAATTTTTCATTATAGAACTTGGCTTGTATATTCCAATGATGGGCTTCCTCAAATGCCCTAGGTCTTCATGAGCAAGCAAGTTGGATGCACACCCACTTAGTTTCTTTTGATGAGCTTTCATATATTTATAGCTCTAGTGCATCCGTTGCATGGCAATCACTACTCCTCGCATTGACATCAATCGATGGGCATCTCCATAGCCCATTGATTAGCCGCGTCAATGTGAGACTTTCTTCCTTTTTTGTCTTCTCACACAACCTCAATCATTATATTCTATTCCACCCATAGTGCTATGTCCATGGCTCGCGCTCATATATTGCATAAAAGTTGAAAGAGTTTGAAAATGCTAAGTATGAAACAATTGCTTGGCTTGTCATCGGGGTTGTGCATGATGAGAGCATTTTGCGTGACGAAAATGAAGCATGGCCGAACTATATGATTTTGTACGGATAAGCTTTCTTTGGCTATGTTATTTTGATAAGACATAATTGCTTGGTTAGCATGCTTGAAGTATTATTATTTTTATGTCAACATTAAACTTTTTCCTTGAATCTTTCGGATCGGAACATTCATGCCACAATAAAGAAAATTACATTGAGGAATATGCTAGAAAGCATTCCACATCAAAAATTTTGTTTTTATCATTTACCTACTCGAGGACGAGCAGGAATTAAACTTGGGGATGCTTGATACGTCTCCAACATATCTATATTTTTTGATTGTTCCATGCTATTATATATTATGTTTTAGATGTTTAATGGGCTTTATTTTACACTTTTATATTATTTTTGGGACTAACCTATTAACCCAAGGCCCAGTGCAAATTGTTGTTTTTTTGCCTATTTCAGTGTTTCGCAGAAAAGGAATATCAAACGGAGTCCAAACGGAATGAAACCTTTGGGAACGTGATTTTTGGAACAAACGTGATCCAGAGGACTTGGAGTGGATGTCAAGAAACAACCAAGGAGGCCATGAGGCAGGGAGGCGCGCCTGCCCCCCTGAGCGCTCCCCCACCCTCGTGGGCCCCTCACGGCTCTCCTGACCGACTTCCTTCGCCTATATATACTCATATACCCTGAAAACATCCAGGAGCACCACGAAACCCTATTTCCACCACTGCAACCTTCTGTACCTGTGAGATCCCATCTTGGGCCCTTTTCTGGCGCTCCACCGGAGGGGGCATTGATCATGAAGGGCTTCTACATCAACACGATGGCTTCTCCGATGATGTGTGAGTAGTTTACCACAGACCTTCGGGTCCATAGTTATTAGCTAGATGGCTTCTTCTCTCTATTTGGATCTCAATACAAAGTTCTCCTCGATCTTCTTGGAGATCTATTCGATGTAACTCTTTTTGCGGTATGTTTGTCAAGATCCAATGAATTGTGGGTTTATGATCAAGATTATCTATGAACAATATTTGAATCCCCTCTGAATTCTTTTATGTATGATTGGTTATCTTTGCAAGTCTCTTAGAATTATCAGTTTGGTTTGGCCTACTAGATTGATCTTTCTTGCAACGGGAAAAGTGTTTAGCTTTGGGTTCAATCTTGCGTTGCTCGATCCTAGTGACAGAAGGGGAAACGACACGTATTGTATTGCTACCATCGAGGATAAAAAGATGGGGTTTATATCATATTGCTTGAGTTTATCCCTCTACATCATGTCATCTTGCCTAATGCGTTACTCTGTTCTTATGAACTTAATACTCTAGATGCATGCTGGATAGCGGTCGATGTGTGGAGTAATAGTAGTAGATGCAGGCAGGAGTCGGTCTACTTGTTGCGGACGTGATGCCTATATACATGATCATGCCTAGATATTCTCATAACTATGCTCAATTCTATCAATTGCTCGACAGTAATTTGTTCACCCACCGTAATACTTATGCTATCCTGTGAGATGCCACTAGTGAAACCTATGGCCCCCGGGTCTATTCTCCATCATATAAGTATACATCTATTTTACTTTGCGTTCTTTACTTTCACTCTTTATCATTAAAATACCAAAAAAATTATCTTATCATCTCTATCAGATCTCACTTTTGCAAGTGGCCATGAAGGGATTGACAACCCCTTTATCACGTAGGTTGCAAGGATCTTATTTGTTTGTGTAGGTACGAGGGACTTGCGTGTGGCCTCCTACTGGATTGATACCTTGGTTCTCAAAAACCGAGAGAAATACTTACGCTACTTTGCTGCATCACCCTTTCCTCTTCAAGGGAAAACCAACGCATGCTCAAGAGGTAGCACCCTTTTCTTCGGAGTTGGCTTAGGAATTGGTTCATGAAGTGTCCAATTATTCTCATTACTCAACATATTATTCAATAGCAATTCAGCTTGGTCAACAGTTCTTTCCCTGAAAACACAACCAGCACAACTATCCAGGTGGTCTCTGAAAGCATCGGTTAGTCCATTATAAAAGATATCAAGTATTTCATTCTTCTTGAGAGGATGATCAGGCAAAGTATTAAGCAATTGGAGAAGCCTCCCCCAAGCTTGTGGGAGACTCTCTTCTTCAATTTGCACAAAATTATATATTTCCCTTAAGGCAGCTTGTTTCTTATGAGCGGGGAAATATTTAGCAGAGAAGTAATAAATCATGTCCTGGGGACTACACACACAACCAGGATCAAGAGAATTAAACCATGTCTTAGCATCCCCCTTTATTGAGAACGGAAATAGCTTAAGGATATAGCAGTAACGATTTTTTTCCTCATGAGAGAATAGGGTGGCTATATCATTTAATTTAGTAAGATGTGCCACAACAGTTTCAGATTCATAGCCATGAAAAGGATCATATTCAACCAAGGTAATTATCTCAGGATCGATAGAGAAATCATAATTCTTATCAGTAATACAGATAGGTGAAGTAGTAAAAGCAGGGTCATATTTCATTCTAGCATTCAAAGACTTTTCTTCCAGCTTAGCTAATAATTTCTTAAGATCATATCTATCATTGCAAGCAAGAAAATATCTAGCAGTTTCTTCATCCATAACATAACCCTCAGGCGCAACAGGCAATTCATATCTAGGGGGAGAATCATCATCATCACTTTCATCAATATTATCAGTTTCAATAATTTCATTCTCTCTAGCCCTAGCAAGTTGTTCATCAAGAAATTTACCTAGTGGCACAGTATTATCAAGCATAGAAGTAGTTTCATCATAAGTATCATGCATAGAAGAAGGGGCATCATCAATAACATGCGACATATCAGAATTAATAGCAGAAGCAGGTTTAGGTGTCACAAGTTTACTCAAAACAGAAGGTGAATCAATTGCAGAGCTAGATGGCAGTTCCTTACCTCCCCTCGTAGTTGAGGGATAAATCTTAGTTTTTTCGTCTTTCAAGTTCCTCATAGTGATCAGCAGATATAAATCCCAAGTGACTCAAAGAATAGAGCTATGATCCCCGGTAACGGTGCCAAAAAATAGTCTTGATAACCCACAAGTATAGGGGATCGCAACAGTTTTTGAGGGTAGAGTATTCAACCCAAATTTATTGATTCGACACAAGGGGAACCAAATAATATTCTCAAGTATTAGCAGCTGAGTTGTCAATTCAACCACACCTGTATAACTTAATATCTGCAGCAAAGTATTTAGTAGCAAAGTAGTATGGAAGTAGCGGTAACAGTGGCAAAAGTAACAGTAGCAGTTTTGTAGTAATTGTAACAGTGGCAACGGAAAAGTAACTAAGCAAAGATCAATATGTGAAAAGCTCATAGGCATTGGATCAGTGATGGATAATTATGTCGTATGCGATTCCTCATGCAACAGTTATAACATAGGGTGACACTGAACTAGCTCCAGTTCATCAATGTATTGTAGGCATGTATTCCGAATATAGTCATACGTGCTTATGGAAAAGAACTTGCATGAAATCTTTTGTCCTACCCTCCCGTGGCAGCGGGGTCCTATTGGAAACTAAGGCATATTAAGGCCTCCTTTTAATAGAGTACCGGACAAAAGCATTAACACTTAGTGAATACATGAGCTCCTCAAACTACGGTCATCACTAGGAGTGGTCCCAATTATTGTCACTTCGGGGTTACCGGATCATAACACATAGTAGGTGACTATTGACTTGCAAGATAGGATCAAGAACTCACATATATTCAGGAAAACATAATAGGTTCAGATCTGAAATCATGGCACTCAGGCCCTAGTGACAAGCATTAAGCATAGCAATTCATAGCAACATCAATCTCAGAACATAATGGATACTAGGGATCAAACCCTGACAAAACTAACTCGATTACATGATAAATCTCATCCAACCCATCACCGTCCAGCAAGCCTATGATGGAATTACTCATGCACGGCGATGAGCATCATGAAATTGGTGATGGAGGAAGGTTGATGATGACGACGGCGACAGATTCCCCTCTCCAGAGCCCCGAATGGACTCCAGATCAGCCCTCCCGAGAGTTTAGGGCTTGGCGGCGGCTCCGTACCGTAAAACGCGATAAATCCTTCTCTCTGATTTTTTTCTCCCTGAACGTGAATATATAGAGTTGGAGTTGAGGTCGGTGGAGCCTCAGGGGGCCCACGAGACAGGGGGGCGCACCCAGGGGTAGGCGCACCCCCCACCCTCGTGGACAGGGTGTGGGCCCCCTGGTCTTGATTCTTTCGCCAGTATTTTTTATAAATTCCAAAAATATTCTCCGTGAAGTTTCAGGTGATTCCGTGAACTTTTATTTCTGCACAAAAATAACACCATGCCAATTCTGCTGAAAAAAGTTTCAGTCCGAGTTAGTTCCATTCAAATCATGCAAGTTAGAGTCCAAAACAAGGGCAAAAGTGTTTGGAAAAGTAGATACGTTGGAGACGTATCATACACTCAGAGACAGCTGCTGCCAACTACCACCAATCCATCTTCAGAGTTGTACTAACGCATCAACCTTGCCTGGTCTAGCTGTTGTTGACGCTACCACGACGCCAGACAACACCGCCATCCTGTGCTCGTCCATCAACACACGCCCAACAACGAGGCCCCGCCGCTCCATGACGCTGGGAACCGCCGTTGTCGACGTGTCAGATGCAACGTTGCACCTCCTCTACGAACACCACCCGCTGCCACTAGTCCCATCCCCTCCACCTGCAGTTCCTCTGCCCTCCCAACTGAGCCCAAGCCCCCTGACGACACCTCCATGAAGGTCACGACGTGAAGCGCCGCTGCCGCCAAATCCAAATAGGATTGTAGGTTTTCACCCGACATGGGATTGGGGTGGGTGGATTGGGCGCTCAGCTACGCCTTCATGAAGGAAAGCGATGCCCATGGACGCCACCACCGCTGGGCTGGCCAGACTGGCCAAGGATTCCCCTGGACCCAAGGTACACCACCAGGGCTCACCATCACCGGAGTCTGCAGCCGCAAACCACCGAGACAATGAGTGAGGCAACAGGAGGGATTGGAACCACAAGATCTGACGCCGCGAAAACCGCCGGACGATCACCGGTCGCCTGATCCGATCCCCGGCAGCCCGCCTACCCCGTCGTGCCCAGACGAGGAGGCAGCGTAGGGGCCACCGCCCCGGATCCAGCAGCCTCCGCCCCAGATCAGGCAGAGCATAGCTAGGCTACCGCCACGATCGCCCCTAGGAACCGGTCGGCCGCCACGCCACCGCGCTCATGGACACCGCCGTTGGCCAGATCGGCATCGCTGCCATAGATTGGGGCCTCATCCTTCAGATCGGGGATCCCAAGCATCCCTAGCCCGGAAAGAGAGGGTGATGCCTCCGCCACCGCCATTGCACACGCGGGCTTAGCCCGGCACCGATCACTGGCGGCGGTAGCAGCGGAGGGGAGAGCGGAAAGGAGGAGGGGTCCGGCGGCGGAGGGTTGGGACCCCTTGGTCGCCCGTGCGGGGGCGACAGAGACGGAGGGAGGAGGAGGGAGATAAGTCGCTTCTGTTGGGGTCTGACAGAGGAGGGTTGGTTCCCCTCAGTCGCCCGCCCAGGGGGTATCTAGATGTATTTTAGTTCTAGATACATCCATTTCAATCTATTTCTACGACAAGTAATTCCGGAGGAAGGGAGTAGTTACTAGGCATGCAATTAATTAGGTCCATTTAATTAGGAATTTTTTCCAGCAGTTGATAATAAATAGGAACATTGCTTCGTGGCTTGCCAACCCTATAATCGGGGATGGGGGAATAACTTAAGTGATTGTTGGGTTTTTTCACGTACCCACGTATGTCAACTGATTTGTCTATGTGTGATGGAATTAAGTTTTCCATATGAATCAACAGATCGTGCAACAACAAGGGTTTCTACTTTAGGGCCTCTACACCACCACCCCATCTCGCTCTACTCCGTGGTTCGCTTCGACGACACTGTGTTGATTGCTCGGCGATCACAAACACAAAGGTGACTCTCCATGACATCTATGCATGATTTTCCAGCTACCTGCATCAATGGCCGTGCTAGGTCTCATGACTGCACTAATTATCTATCAATGAGGTGACAACATGACACACTAGCCAACCCGTCCGTTGTTGTCTTGCAACAGAGCCGAGACCTGAATGGTTTGGGCGAACGACAACCGTCTTGGATTGCGTCTAAAACCATACCTCACCTCTCATCTCACATCCCTTCCCCGGGCAGCAGCTAGTAGCCACCAACATTGTCCTGGCATAGTTGACGCCATCGTGGCTAAGGATAATCGGTTAAGCCACCACTTTGAGATATTGTTTCAACCCGTAGCAACGCACGGGTATTTAGCTAGTGGCTCTACTGGTTACCTGAGCTCGGGTAAGCAATCAAGATCGCGAGTTCGACTGCTCCTTGGCGGGCCGGCCCAAGAGGGTGTTGCAGTGTGCGCCAGTATCGGGAATCAGCGACAGCGCCAACTAGGAGCTCCCTTCATTTTGGGGAGCTCCTATACGAGACCTCCAATCTGCTGCATTCTGTGGCAGACTTGCAGGCCTTCACACAGACACCAAACTAACGGGCCGGCCCAGGTTGCCAATCCGGTGAGCAAAAGTGATGCACTGGGTTGGGTTCGAACTCGCGCCGCATGACTCCTTGTTTTGTGAACCAAGCGACTGGATCTGACAACTGTTTATGAACAATAAGCAACTCAAACATTTAAGTAGTTGGAATCGCATGAAATTCCTAAGAAAGATAAAAGAGATAGACTCACAAGGATTCGAACTAGCCACCTCGTGGTAGTAAGCAGTCGTATACAACCAGTGGAATACATAATTTTGATGTCTAAAAATCAGGCACCGATAATAGCCGAACGTTCGGTCTGGGAGGCACCATACCGAACGGTACATTCGGCAAGAGAGTAGCGATCGCCCGAACGATTTCGTTTGATACGAACAACCCCTCAGCCTGAACGCCTGCCAGACAAGCCCAATAGCTTCCTGGGCCGAAGAAAAATCCATTTTGCACCAAAAAATAGAGAAAATGTTGAAACGTCAAACAAACCGTGAGAAAACTGTCTACTATGAAATTAAGCTAACTCTGATAAATGGCAAACTTGCGGTGGCACATGAAACAGTGTTGCCATGACACGAGGGAAAAAGAATTTTCCATAGGGCATGAAATAAAATTTCCCAAAAAAGACCAAAAACAGAACAAAGTGAATTTCTCAACCTTGAGAAAACACAACAAAAATAATTTGCCATGATATATAATACAAAATTGACATGCCCCACCGAACCTCCCCTCTGCAATTTCCCATGGTAATTATAAACTTATGTCAAACATATAGTTTTAGTTTTCCATATTTCATAGATAAAATTTCATGAAATTGCCATGTCAAATAATAAAAATAAATTTGACATGTCATAGAAAAAACAAAAATCCATACAATTTGCCATGTGGCTAGTCCATTCATTTTCACAAAAAATGCCATATTATCTAGATAAAAAATAATGAAAAACCGCCATGGCAAAAATAAAATTAAATATGCCACAACAAAGTATATAGTAAATTTTCCATGCCCCGTGGTGTAAATTTTCCATGTCTAATGAAAAGTAAAATCGACATTAGTAATGAAAATTTTCCATGCATATAATAGTAAGGTTGTCATGGCAATTAAGATAATTTTGCCATGGAAAAAAAATAGAAGGTAAAGATTGCCATTGCGGTAAATGTAAATTTGTCATGTAAGTAAAAGTAAAATCATCATGGAAACTAAGATAAATTTTCCATGGCAAATTTGAAAGGTAAAATTTGCCATGACAAAAATAAAAAGATAAAAAATGTAATGTTGTACTCCTTCTGTAAAGAAATATAAGAGTGTTTAGATCACTACGTGAGTGTCCTAAACGCTCTTATATTTACGGAGGGAGTAATTGTAAATTTGCCATGTATGGAAAAGTAAAATTTTCCATGGCAAATTTGAAAAGGTAAAATTTTCCATGGCAAAAAAAGGGAAGTAAAAATGTCATCGTTGTAAATGTAAATTTGCCATGTGTGTAAAAATAAATTTGCCATGTGCGAAAAAGTAAAATTGCCATGGAAATTAAGTTAAATTTAGCATGACTATGAAAAGTAAATTTACCATGATAGAAGTCAATGATTCTCATGTTTTAAAAAGGGGTAAAGTGTTAGGAACATCAAAATTTGTCATGGCAAGAAAGAAAGTAAGAGACCATGGAAATATTCTTGGAAAATAGATATGGCGTATACAATGCGAAAAGTGGCCACCATGGCAACATGCAGTTTTAGTTTGCCATGAAAAAAAATCCTTGTATATAAAGATTGAGAGAGATATTGCAATGGAAAAAATGCATCTTAAGTTGCAAATGATATCATTTGCAACATTTTTCTCCCGCAAAAAAAGGTTGCAAATGATATCATATTAAAGAATTGCCATGGAAAAAACTAAATTGCAAGATGCCATGGGAAAAAATAACATAACTAACCATGGCAACCATCTTGGAATAGATATGGCAAAGACACTATGAAAATTTTCCATCATGGCAACATATAGTTTTAGTTTGTCATGGAAAAACATCTAGTTAAGTTGCCATGGTGCTTGAATCAAACTAGCCATGGGCAATGTAGGAAGTTTGCCATGTTGGAAAGAAAAAATATATATGTTGGAAGAAAATAGTGGCAAAAAAGAAAAAGAAATTGATGGATGGCAAATTTGCCATGATTGAGAAACGTCCATAATTTGCCATGTTTTAAATAAGAGCAAAAGTACATTTGCAAATGTGAAAATGGTCCGAAAGAATCTACCATGCCAGTACATTTTAAGTTGCCATTGCAAAACACATCGTAGTTCGTAAACTATAATATTTGTCATGGTGCTTGAACTAGACTTGCCACAATCCATTAAAAAATTTAACACGGTCCATGTAATAAATTTGCCGTGTTAGAGGAAAACAAAAAATAACATACATTCGATGATGATTGTGACATTTTTTTTGAAGAATGGCAAGTTTGCCATGATTGATATACTTCCATAATTACCATGTTTTAGAATTTGCCATGCTTTAGAGAAGGGAAACAATACATTTGCCATGTGATGATGGACCCAAAATTTACCATGACAATACATGTTAAGTTGCCATGGCAAAAACACGTCGTAGTTTCATAAAAAATGTTACGATGATCATTTCAATTTTTTTGAATAATTTGTACTGCACACATGGAAAATTTGCGAAAAATTGTTGTATTCCTACATAGAAGCATGACAAGTTATGTAAAAATGTAATGTAACCTAAGAAAAAGACACAAGCA
This sequence comes from Triticum urartu, assembly GCF_003073215.2. Taxonomy (NCBI): domain Eukaryota; kingdom Viridiplantae; phylum Streptophyta; class Magnoliopsida; order Poales; family Poaceae; genus Triticum; species Triticum urartu. The sequence goes on from NC_053027.1 coordinate 69,658,652, forward strand.
TGGCAAATTTACCAAAAACATGGCAATTATGTAAAAAAACTGTAATTGTACCCTAAAGAAAAGACACAATCATGGCATATCAGGAAAATGATTTGTTGACCAATTGATTGTTTGATTACAGTAGCAGCAGCATCACTAAGTTAACTATGGCGAAAAAGAAGAAGTTGACAAGCCAAAAAATTTAGGTGATATGTCAAGTTAAATCACTGAATAAACATGGCAACTTCGCACAAGTGTGTCAATTATATCTGTAGGAGACACGCTGAATATAGTGGTAAGCTCGATCTAGTAAACTAAGCATTCTAGAGCAGCAAAATGCATAAGCATAGCAGCAACAAACAAATGCTAAAAAATGATCTGTACCGAGAGGGAGGAGAAGACTGACGGCCAACGAAGGACTGATGACGCGTGCTCTTCCATGTGAGGCGACGGAGCAGGAAACGGCGAGGACGATGTAGACGCACCGGTGCTCCTCCATGCTCGGCCACCGCGGACCTTTCTGATACGTCCATTTTGCATCATGCTTTTATATCGATATTTATTGCATTATGGGCTGTTACTACATGTTATGTCACAATACTTATGCCTATTCTCTCTTATTTTACAAGGTTTACATGAAGAGGGAGAATGCCGGCAGCTAGAATTCTGGGCTAGAAAAGGAGCAAATATTAGAGACCTATTCTACACAACTCCAAAAGTCCTGAAACTCCACGGAAGTTATTTTTTGGAATTAATAAAAAAATACTAAGCGAAGAAAGTACCAGAGGGGGGCCACCCACCATCCACGAGGGTGGGGGGCGTGCCCTACCCCCCTAGGCGCGTCCCCTGCCTCGTGGGCCCCTTGACAGGCCTCCGGTGCCCATCTTCTGCTATATGAGGTCTTTTACCCTGGAAAAAATCACAAGCAAGCTTTCGGAAAGAAACTCAGCCGCCACGAGGCGAAACCTTGGCGGAACCAATCTAGGGCTCCGGCGGAGCTGTTCTGCCGGGGAAACTTCCCTCCGGGAGGGGGAAATCATCGCCATCATCATCACCAACGATCCTCTCATCGGGAGGGGGTCAATCTCCACCAACATCTTCACCAACACCATCTCCTCTAAAACCCTAGTTCATCTCTGGTATCCAATCTTTGTCCCAAACCCTCAGATTGGTACCTGTGGGTTGCTAGTAGTGTTGATTGCTCCTTGTAGTTGATGCTAGTTGGTTTATTTGGTGAAAGATCATATGTTCAGTTCCTTTATGCATATTAATACCCCTCTGATTATGAACATGAATATGATTTTTGAGTAGTCATGTTTGTTCTGGAGGACATGGGAGAAGTCTTGCTATAAGTAGTCATGTGAATTTGGTATTCATTCGATATTTTGATGAGATGTATGTTGTCTTTCCTCTAGTGGTGTTATGTGAACGTCGACTACATGGCACTTCATCATTGTTTGGGCCTAGAGGAAGGCATTGGGAAGTAATAAGTAGATGATGGGTTGCTAGAGTGACAGAAGCTTAAACCCTAGTTTATGAGTTGCTTCGTAAGGGGCTGATTTGGATCCATATGTTTCATGCTATGGTTAGGTTTACCTTAATACTTTTTTTGTAGTTGTGGATGCTTGCAATAGGGGTTAATCATAAGTGGGATGCTTGTCCAAGAATGGGCAGTAACCAAGCACCGGTCCACCCACATACCAAATTATCAAAGTAAGAAACGTGAATCATATGAGCGTGATGAAAACTAGCTTGATGATAATTCCAATGTGTCCTCGGGAGCGGTTTCCTTCATATAAGAGTTTGTCCAGGCTTGTCCTTTGCTACAAAAAGGATTGGTCCATCTTGCTGCACCTTATTTACTTTCATTACTTGTTACCCGCTACAAATTACCTTATCACAAAACTATCTGTTACCGATAATTTAAGTGCTTGCAGAGAATACCTTACTGAAAACCGCTTATCATTTCCTTATGCTCCTTGTTGGGTTCGACACTCTTACTTATCGAAAGGACTACGATAGATCCCCTATACTTGTGGGTCATCACCTTCCGTGACGCTCCTCGTGTGGCAGCCGTGGAGTGCATCTGCTCCTCTAGATGCAGCAATGGGCAACCTGATGGCTCCTCGTGCAGCCTGATGGCTCCACGCATCGACGGACAGCCTGATGGCTCCATGCATCGATGGCTCCTCTAGACGCATCGATGGCTTCAAGCGGAGGGCACGCGGGAGGCGTCCTCTTCTACTGGCGGCGGCGCGACGGCCAGCAGGGACGACGAGCCCACAAATCTCCACCGCCCAGCACCTCGGCCACGGTGACCGGCAACCACCACGTGCGCGAGGCTATCTCCGTCACCGTCAAGACGGCGCTGTGTACCAGCATCGCCGCCGAGTACTGCCTCCGTCCGCCACCGTCGAAGATTTGAATCACGGCATCGCCGCATGCCTCCTCCCGCTCCTCGTCTCTGCCGCCTACGCCTCCTCTCCCCGGCATCGCACACTTGGGTACGGCGCAGGGTCATCTAATCGCCGACTGGCTCATCGCCGACCACCTGGCCGCATGCGCGAGGAAGAAATGGCTAGTGGGTGGGGAACAGGGAAAAGGATAAGAGAGAGAGAGGTGTCACAGTGCGGGCGTTCGGGACGACGCCTGTTTTTTCGAACGGGGACAAAATGTGACGTGGCGCCCCAGGTTGCTTTATGATTTGTGCAAAAAATCAAATGGCGTTGAGCGCGTTCGGGAGGAGATGATAAAAAGATGGTCGTTCGGGAGTTATAGATTCCGTAATAATTGCAGCATGACTTATAAGAATTGTGAACGGCGACATATCTAAATATGATTTGGAATTTTGAACGCGTCTTTATCTAGGAATTCTAATATTTATTGAAACAAAACATTTTAAAATTGCAAACAAATTTTACAAGATGGAAAATTATTTGAAAACACGAAAAAATTATGGAAAAGTCAAATATTTTCAATCTTGAACAAAATTTAGAAAAATGGGAGAATTTTGAATAAATTTGAAAATGTTAGCCTTTTTTCAAACAGGAATATTTTTGGAAAAAATGGAAATTTATTGAAACTCTGAACAACAATTTGAAAAGCAAACAATTTTTGCACACGTGTACAATTTCCGAAACTTTGAACAACTTAGAAAAGGCGCACTTTTTTTGAATTTGATGAGCATTTTTCGAATTTTTGAACAAAATTTGAAAAACCAGGAACATTTCTGTACTTCTGAATATTTTTTAAACTCCAAACAAACTTTGGAAAAAGCAAATATTTTCTCAAATTTTAGAACTCTTTTTAAAAATTGCGAACATTTTTTGAATTTATGAACAAAATTCTAAAGAGAGGAACATTTTCCGTACAATTTTTTAAACCCCTGAACTAAATTATAAGGGCAAACATTTTTTTCAAATTTGGAACAGTTTCTGAAAAATCAAGAACGTTTTAAATTTTCTGAACAAAAATTAAAAGAAACATTTTTTGAACTTTGAAACATTTTTTGAAAAGCATGAATATATTCAAAATTTAGGAACAGAATTTGTAAACGATAACATTTTGTGAAGTTTTGAACAATTTATCGGCAGCACAAACAGTTTTCGAAAAAATGAAATAAACTAGAAAAGAAACAGGGAAAAATGAAAAAGAAAGAACAAGAAACATATGAAAAAAAGAAACGGGAAAAGGAAAAAAAAGGAAAAAAGAAAAACCTGTTCAGGAACCTCCTAGAATGTTCCTAAAACCAGAAAAAAAATTGGGTGGGAACCACCTAGAAAGTTCCAAAAACCGGAATCACTGAAACGTTAAATGGGTCAGCCCATCCTGAATGCTCGTTTGATCTCCCCTGTGCGTCGGTCCGGCAAATTACCGCAGGAAGCGGCAAATAGAAAACCCCCTCATATATGGCGTTATTGGTGCTTGCAGGGCCATCGTACTAGGCCGGCCCAGCAACCTGCTGAAGCAAAAAAATTATGATCACTGGTATTATATGGGAGAACAGAGATTCGAAATCATTACGTGACCACCAACAGGCTACTGCCATTACCACCAGACCTAGTTGTCTTCCTTGTCCACTCACCGGAAAAAAGATCTATTTGATCCTTCTTCTTGTACTACACAAATATACACTCCCTCCTTTTAGAAATAAGTGTCTCAATCATAGTACAAATTTATAGCAACGTTAGTGTAAAATTGAGACATTTATTATGGGATGGGGAGAGTATTATATATTCGGTATTAATTATCTAAACATAAATTCAAAAAAATATAAATCATGAATTTTAAAACAGTTCAAAAATATGAAAAGGTTCTTCAAAAGTGAAAAAAGTTTGTCGATTGTGACAAAATTTTCATCAATTTTGGAAAAGCTCATCGAATTTATAAAAAAAGTTCACGATTTTGAAAATAGTCCATTGGGTTTGAACAATATTCTCTAACACCCTCCCTTAATCTCAACTATCCTAAATTAAGATTACTCTTGAACTCCTCAAATGGTCTGCTGGTAATGCCTTAGTAAAGCCGTCTGCTACTTGATCTTTGGAGGGAATAAACCGTATCTCGAGTTTCTTTGCTGCAAATCTTTCTAGCACAAAGTGAAAGTCAATTTCTATGTGCTTTGTCCTTGCATGAAACACAGGATTTGCAGACAAATATGTTGCTCCCAAGTTATCACAGCATAAGCATGAGATACGATTTTTTCTTGATCCCCAATTCCTCAAGAAGTGATTCAGCCCAAATGATTGCAGCAGTTGCATTTGCCAAGGACTTGTATTCAGCTTCTGTGCTTGACCGTGACACAGTGGCTTGCTTTCTAGCGCTCCAAGAAATAAGATTAGACCCAAAGAATATTGCAGAGCCTCCAGTTGATCTTCTATCATCACTGCATCCTACCCATTGAGCATAATAGAATGCACTCACAAGAGTGGAATTAGAACGTTCGAAATGAAGTCCTGTTCCCATAGTATCCTTCACATATCTTACAATTCTCTTGACACCTGACCAATGTGCAGAAGTAGGTGCATGCAGATATTGACAAACCTTGTTGACAGCAGATGAGATATTTGGACGTGTGAGAGTTAGATATTGTGATGCTCCCACAGTACTCCTATACCTTGTGCTCTGCTCCTCTTGAAGTGGCTCACCTTCATATGCTGAGAGTTTTTCTGACCAAGATAAAGGTGTAGGCACTGGATTACAATTCTTCATTCCCATGCGAGATAGAAGCTCAATGATATATTTTCACTGATTTAAGACAATGTCATCTTGAGTTTTCTTGACTTCAATACTAAGGAAGAAATGTAAATCACCTTGTCCTTCAAGGCAAACTCTGAGCTCAAATCATGCAGCAGGGCATTAGTAGCATGTTGTGAAGAACTTGAAACTATGATATCATTGAGCACAAAAATGACTACCCCTTCCTTGTTATAAATAAACAAAGATGTATCAGCTTTGGAGACAATGAAACCAAGATATTTCAACTGTAAGCTCAATCTCGAGTACCATGCTCCGGGTGCTTGTTTTAAACCATAGAGTGCTTTGTCAAGCTTGCAAACATAATGTGGTGACTTATCCTCATATGCAGGTGGTTGTCTCATATAAACTTCCTCTTCCAGAACACCATGCAAAAAACGCATTTTGTACATCTAGCTGTCTTAGGCTCCATCCCCTGGATACAGCAATGGCTAACACAAGTTTGATAGTTGCAGCTTTCACAACAGGACTAAAGGTGTCCTCATAATCAATATCATAATGTTGCTTAAAGTCCTTTGCAACTAGACGTGCCTTATACCTGTCAATGGAGCCATCTGCCTTCTTTTTAATTATGTATACCCATTTGCAATCGATGATATTTTTACCTTTCTGATTTGGTACAAGATGCCAGGTTTTGTTCCTCATAAGCGCAGAGTATTCCTCTTCCATTGCCTTCTTCCACTTAGGATCATCAAGTGCACAACTCAATGTTGTTGGTTCTCCTAGAATGCACAACATACCATATGGTGTAGTCCCATCTTTTCTTATTTTAGGATTTCATATACCTTTTTGTAGCCGAGTCATAATCCGTGAAGAAGCTGCTAGCTGGACCGCTGGTACACTTGCCACAGAAGATCCTGGGGAGACTGCTTGCGCCGACACATGCGAATCTGTCGCCTCACGCACAGGAGATCCCGTGGCCGCTGGTTTGGCCGCCTCCCCTACACGCACAGGCGTGCCAACCGCCCGAGCCGGCACAGTGGATCCGCTGCCCGACCGTGGCTGAAGGCGCACAGGAGTATCAGGCGCCGCCGGATCGCCTTCGTTGTCTGCGCCAGGTTCGTCTTCTTCTCCAGCATGCAACATGGGATCAATTTGAACTATATTTTTGAGATTTTGATCATTTTGAGCATCGTTTTCTCCAGGGACCTGTATAGGCAATAGAGAAGAACTAGTACTAGCAGGAATATCATCACATTGATTAATACAATTGTCGCCCCCATGATCAAAAGACCGAAGATGTGGAGGAAGAAGAAGAATTTCCTTGCGGAGAAGTGCACCAGCATTGGGATGAAGGGAGGCAAAAGGAAAAACAGACTCATCAAAAACAACATCTCTGGAAATATAGACCATATCAGTAGGAACATCAAGACATTTAACCGCTTTATGCATGGGGCTATAGCCTAAAAAGACACACCTTTTGAAGCGAAAAGCGAGTTTGCGTGTGTTGTAGGGTCTAAGGATGGTCCAGCATGCACAACCAAAAATACAAGGAGGTGTGTTGTTGGGTGTGACATCAAGGAATCGTGTAATGGGTGTTTCAAGTTTCATGACTTTACTTGGAAGCAAATTGATAAGATATGTGGCAGTTAAGAATGCTTCATCCCAAAATTTGAGCGGCATGGATGCATTTGCTAGCAATGCTAGACCCATATCAACTATGTGATGGTGCTTTCTTTCAGCAGACCCGTTTTGTTGATGAGCATGAGGGCAAGAGACATGATGTGATATACCAAGCTTTTGGAAGAAAGAGTTCAATTTTTCATACTCACCACCCCAGTCAGTTTGCATAGCAATGATCTTGGAGTTCAGTTTGCATTCAACAAGGTTTTGGAAATTGATAAAGACTTGGAATACATGAGACCGTTTCTTTAACAAGGAAATCCAAGTAAAGTTACTATATCATCAATAAAACTTACATAATAGGAAAATCTACCAACTGAAGTAGGAGCTGCCCCCATACATCTGAAAATATAAGTTGTAGTGGAGCAGTAGACACACTAGCAGAGATGGGGTAAGGTAATTGATGCCTTTTTACTTGTTGACACAGAACACAAACTGACTCAACACTAGTCTCATAAGAGATTTTTTTTGCTAAGAACATATTTAACTATGACTGAATATGGATGACCTAAACGACTATGCCACCTTGATGATGATGGCTTGGTGACAATGTTTGCTTGTTCACCGGACCATGAAGAAGATGATGATGATATGAGTGGATAAAGGCCTCCCACGCACCGTCCTCTAAGAATGATTCTCCTTGTTCTCAAGTCCTTAACCAAGAAATAAAATAAGGATATAATTCTATAAGAACATTGTTATCAAGGGTGAATCGATGAACGGAAACAACATTTTTTGATGTTGGAGGAACATGCAAGACATCCTTCAACTGCAAATTTTCATGGGGCTTTTAGCAATTGTACTACCAATGTGTGTGATATTCATACCAGAACCGTTTGCCGTGTGAATTTGGTTGCCTCCATTGTATTTCTCCCGCATCATCAACTTATCAAGTTCACCTGTGATGTGATTTGTTGCTGCACTGTCGGCATACCAGTTGGTGTCCACGCCATAGGAGATAACATGCGCCTCCTTCTCTTCTTGATCGTTCTCTTCGTAGCACCACTAGCAAACACGTGCACCTTCTGGATGATGCCTGTAGCATATCTGACATCCAGGGTAGTCGTGCTGCTGCTCACACACCTGTTGTTGTTGTTGTTGTTGTTGTTGTTGTTGCTTTCGAGGGCGTCCTCTGAATCCGCCGCCACCATTGGCTGGAGAGGGCTGGCGGTCACCGCGGTCACCACAGCAGCACCCCCTGAAGGAAATATGCCCTAGAGGCAATAATAAAGTTATTATTTATTTCCTTATTTCATGATAAATGTTTATTATTCATGCTAGAATTGTATTAACCAAAAACATAATACATGTGTGAATACATAGACAAACAGAGTGTCACTAGTATGCCTCTACTTGACTAGCTCGTTGATCAAAGATGGTTAAGTTTCCTAACCATAGACATGAGTTGTCATTTGATTAACGGGATCACATCATTAGGAGAATGATGTGATTGACATGACCCATTCAGTTAGCTAAGCACTTGATCGTTTTGTTTGTTGCTGTTGCTTTCTTCATGACTTATACATGTTCCTATGACTATGAGATTATGCAACTCCCGTTTACCGGAGGAACACTTTGTGTGCTACCAAACGTCACAACGTAACTGGGTGATTATAAAGGTGCTCTACAGGTGTCTCCAAAGGTACTTTTTGGGTTGGCGTATTTCAAGATTAGGATTTGTCACTCCGAATGTCGGAGAGGTATCTCTGGGCCCTCTCGGTAATGCACATCACTTAAGCCTTGCAAGAATTGCAACTAATGAGTTAGTTGCGAGACGATGTATTACGGAACGAGTAAAGAGACTTGCCGGTAACGAGATTGAACTAGGTATTGGATACCGACGATCGAATCTCGGGCAAGTAACATACCGATGACAAAGGGAACAACGTATATTGTTATGCGGTCTGACCGATAAAGATCTTCGTAGAATATGTAGGAACCAATATGGGCATCCAGGTCCCGCTATTGGTTATTGACCGGAGACGTGTCTTGGTCATGTCTACATTGTTCTCGAACCGTAGGGTCCGCACGCTTAAAGTTACGATGACAGTTTCTTTATGAGTTTATGTATTTTGATGTACCGAAGGTTGTTCGGAGTTCCGGATGTGATCACGGAAATGATGAGGAGTCTCTAAATGGTCGAGACATAAAGATCGATATATTGGAAGCCTATATTTGGACATCGGAATCGTTCCGGGTAAAATCGGCATTTTACCGGAGCACCGGGGGGTTACCGGAACCCCCCGGGGGTTTATTGGGCCTTGATGGGCCATAAGGGAGAAGAGGAGGGCCGGCCAGGGCAGGCCGCGCACCCCCTCCCCCCTAGTCCGAATAGGACAAGGAATGGGGGGGGGCGCCCCCCTTTTCTCTTCCCCTTCCCCCTTTCCTTCTCCAACAAGGCAAGAGGAGGGGAGTCCTACTCCCGGTGGGAGTAGGACTCCTCCAGGCGCACCCCTAGGGGGCCGGCCGCACCTCCCCCTCCCTCCTTTATATACGGGGGCAGGGGGCACCCTAGAACACACAAGTTGATCTTCGTGATCGTTCCTTAGCCGTGTGCGGTGCCCCCCTCCACGATATTACACCTCGGTCATATTGTAGCGGTGCTTAGGCGAAGACCTGCGACAGTTGAACATCAAGATCGTCACCATGCCGTCGTGCTGACGGAACTCTCCCCGATAGCTTTGCTGGATCGGAGACCGGGGTACGTCATCGAGCTGTACGTGTGTCAAGAACTCGGAGGTGCCGGAGTAACGGTGCTTGGATCGGTTGGACCGGGAAGACGTACGACTACTTCCTCTACGTTGCGTCAACGCTTCCGCTTCGGTCTACGAGGGTACGTAGACATCAATCTCCTCTCTCGTTGCTATGCATCACCATGATCTTGCGTGTGCGTAGGAAATTTTTTGAAATTACTACGTTCCCCAACAGTGGCATCCGAGCCTGGTTTTATGGTTTGATATTATATGCACGAGTAGAACACAAGTGAGTTGTGGGCGATATAAGTCATACTGCTTACCAGCATGTCATACTTTGGTTCGGCGGTATTGTTGGATGAAGCGGCCCGGACCGACATTACGCGTACGCTTACGCGAGACTGGTTCTACCGCCGTGCTTTGCACACAGGTGGCTAGCGGGTGTCAGTTTGTCCAACTTTAGTTGAACCGAGTGTGGCTACGCCCGGTCCTTGCGAAGGTTAAAACAGCACCAACTTGACAAACTATCGTTGTGGTTTTGATGCGTAGGTGAGATTGGTTCTTGCTTAAGCCCGTAGCAGCCACGTAAAACTTGCAACAACAAAGTAGAGGACGTCTAACTTGTTTTTGCAGGGCATGTTGTGATGTGATATGGTCAAGACATGATGCTAAATTTTATTGTATGAGATGATCATGTTTTGTAACCAAGTTATCGGCAACTGGCAGGAGCCATATGGTTGTCGCTTTATTGTATGCAATGCAATCACCCTGTAATGCTTTACTTTATCACTAAGCGGTAGCGATAGTCGTAGAAGCATAAGATTAGCGAGACAACAACGATGCTACGATGGAGATCAAGGTGTCGCGCCGGTGACGATGGTGATCATGACGGTGCTTCGGAGATGGAGATCACAAGCACAAGATGATGATGGCCATATCATATCACTTATATTGATTGCATGTGATGTTTATCTTTTATGCATCTTATCTTGCTTTGATTGACGGTAGCATTTTAAGATGATCTCTCAGTAATTATCAAGAAGTGTTCTCCCTGAGTATGCACCGTTGCCAAAGTTCGTCGTGCCCAGACACCAGGTGATGATCGGGTGTGATAAGCTCTACGTCCATCTACAACGGGTGCAAGCCAGTTTTGCACACGCAGAATACTCGGGTTAAACTTGACGAGCCTAGCATATGCAGATATGGCCTCGGAACACGGAGACTGAAAGGTCGAGCGTGAATCATATAGTAGATATGATCAACATAGTGATGTTCACCATTGAAAACTACTCCATTTCACGTGATGATCGGTTATGGTTTAGTTGATTTGGATCATGTGATCACTTAGAAGATTAGAAGGATGTCTTTCTAAGTGGGAGTTCTTAAGTAATATGATTAATTGAACTTAAATTTATCATGAACTTAGTCCTGGTAGTATTAGCATATCTATGTTGTAGATCAATAGCTCGCGGTGTTGCTTCCCTATGTTTATTTTGATATGTTCCTAGAGAAAAACTGTGTTGAAAGATGTTAGTAGAAATGATGCGGATTGGATCCGTGATCTGAGGTTTATCCTCATTGCTGCACAGAAGAATTATGTCCTTGATGCACCGCTAGGTGACGGACCTATTGCAGGAGCAGATGCAGACGTTATAAACGTTTGGCTAGCTCAATATGATGACTACTTGATAGTTTAGTGCACCATGCTTAACGGCTTAGAATCGGGACTTCAAAGACGTTTTGAACGTGATGGACCATATGAGATGTCCAGGAGTTGAAGTTAATATTTCAAGCAAATACCCGAGTTGAGAGATATGAAGTCTCCGACAAGTTCTATAGCTAAAAGATGGAGGAGAATTGCTCAACTAGTGAGCATGTGCTCAGATAGTCTGAGTACTACAATCGCTTGAATCAAGTGGGAGTTAATCTTCCAGATAAAATAGTGATTGACAGAATTCTCTAATCACCATCACCAAGTTAGTAGAACTTTGTGATGAACTATAATATGCAAGGGATGACGAAAGTAATTCCCAAGCTCTTCGTGATGCTGAAATCGACGAAGGTAGAAATCAAGAAAAACATCAAGTGTTGATGGTTAACAACACCACTAGTTTCAATAAAAGGGTAAAGGGATAGAAGGGAACTTCAAGAAGAACGGCAAGCAAGTTGCTGCTCAAGTGAAGAAGCCCAAGTCTGGACCTAAGCCTGAGACTAAGTGCTTATACTGCAAAGGGACTGGTCACTAGAAGCGGAACCACCCCAAGTATTTGGCGGATAAGAAGGATGGCAAAGTGAACAAAGGTATATTTGATATACATGTTATTGATGTGTACTTTACTAGTGTTTATAGCAACCCCTCGGTATTTGGTACTGGTTCAGTTGCTAAGAGTAGTAACTCGAAACAGGAGTTGCAAAATAAACAGAGACTAGTTGAGGGTGAAGTGAAAGGGTGAAGTGACGATGTGTGTTGGAAGTGGTTCCAAGATTGATATGATCATCATCGTACACTCCCTATACTTTCGGGATTAGTGTTGAACCTAAATAAGTGTTATTTGGTGTTTGCGTTGAGCATGAATATGATTTGATCATGTTTATTGCAATACGGTTATTCATTTAAGTTAGAGAATAATTGTTGTTCTGTTTACATGAATAAAACCTTATATGGTTACACACCAATGAAAATGTTGTTGGATCTCGATCGTAGTGATACACATATTCATAATATTGAAGCCAAAAAATGCAAAGTTAATAATGATAGTGCAACTTATTTGTGGCACTGCCGTTTAGGTCATATTGGTGTAAAGCGCATGAAGAAACTCCATGCTGATGTTTTGGAATCACTTGATTATGAATCACTTGATGCTTGCGAACCATGCCTCATGGGCAAGATGACTAAGACTCCGTTCTCCGGAACAATGGAGCGAGCAACTGACTTATTGGAAATAATACATACTGATGTATGCGATCCGATGAGTGTTGAAGGCTCGCGGTATCGTTATTTTCTCACCTTCACAGATGATTTGAGCAGATATGGGAGCAGATATGGGTATATCTACTTGATGAAACATAAGTCTGAAACATTTGAAAAGTTCAAAGAATTTCAGAGTGAAGTGGAAAATCATTGTGACAAGAAAATAAGGTTTCTACGATCTGATCATGGAGACAAATATTTGAGTTACTAGTTTGGTCTTCAGTTAAAACAACGTGAAATAGTTTCACAAATTCGTGCCACCTGGAACACCACAGCATAATGGTGTGTCCGAACGTCATAACCGTACTTTATTGGATATCGTATAATCTATGATGTTTCTTACCGATTTACCACTATCCTTTTGGGGTCATGCATTAGAGACAGCTGCATTCACGTTAAAAAGGGCACCATCTAAGTCCGTTGAGATGACACAATCTGAACTGTGGTTTGGCAAGAAACCAAAGTTGTCATTTCTTAAAGTTTGGGGCTGCGATGCTTATGTGAAAAAGCTTCAACCTGATAAGCTCGAACCTAAATCGGAGAAATGTGTCTTCATAGGATACCCAAAGGAGACAGTTGGGTACACCTTCTATCACAGATCCGAAGGCAAGACATTCGTTGCTAAGAATGGATCCTTTCTAGAGAAGGAGTTTCTCTCGAAAGAAGTGAGTGGGAGGAAAGTAGAACTTGATGAGGTAATTGTACCTTCTCCCTTATTGGAAAGTAGTTCATCACAGAAATCTGTTCCTGTGACTACTACACCAATTAGTGAGGAAGCTAATGATGATGATCATGAAACTTCACATCAAGTTACTACCGAATCTCGTAGGTAAACCAGAGTGAGATCCGCACCAGAGTGGTACGGTAATCCTGTTCTGGAAGTCATGTTACTAGACCATGACGAACTTGGGAACTATGAGGAAGCGATGATGAGCCCAGATTCCGTGAAATGGTTTGAGGCCATGAAATCTGAGATGAGATCCATGTATGAGAACAAAGTATGGACTTTGATTGACTTGTCCAATGATCGGCGAGCCATTGAGATTAAATGGATCTTCAAGAGGAAGACGGACGCTGATAGTAGTGTTACTATCTACAAAGCTAGAATTGTCGCAAAAAGGTTTTCGACAAAGTTCAAGGTGTTGACTACGATGAGAGTTTCTCACTCGTATCTATGCTTAAGTCTGTCCGAATCATGTTAGCAATTGCCGCATTTTATGAAATCTGGCAAATGGATAAACAAAACTGCATTCCTTAATGGATTTATTAAAGAAGAGTTGTATATGATGCAACCGGAAGGTTTTGTCAATCCTAAAGGTGCTAACAAAATATGCAAGCTCCAGCGATCCATCTATGGACTGGTGCAAGCATCTCGGAGTTGGAATATACACTTTGATAAGTTGATCAAAGGATATAGTTTTATACAGACTTGCGGTGAAGCCTGTATTTACAAGAAAGTGAGTGGGAGCACTACAGCATTTCTGATAAGTATATGTGAATGACATATTGTTGATCGGAAATAATGTAGAATTATTATGCAAAGCATAAAGGAGTGTTTGAAAGGAGTTTTTTCAAAGAAAGACCTCGAAGAAGCTGCTTACATATTGAGCATCAAGATCTATAGAGATAGATCAAGACGCTTGATAAGTTTTTTCAATGAGTACATACCTTGACAAGATTTTGAAGTAGTTCAAAATGGAATAGTCAAAGAAAGAGTTCTTGCCTGTGTTACAAGGTGTGAAATTGAGTAAGACTCAAAACCCGACCACGGCAGAAGATAGAAAGAGAATGAAAGTCATTCCCTATGCCTTGGCCATAGGTTCTATAAAGTATGCCATGCTGTGTACCAGATCTATTGCATACCCTACCACTGTGTTTGGCAAGGGAGTACAATAGTGATCTAGGAGTAGATCACTGGACAGCGGTCAAAATTATCCTTAGTGGAATAAGGATATGTTTCTCGATTATGGAAGTGACAAAAGGTTCGTCGTAAAGGGTTACGTCGACGCAAGTTTTGACACCGATCCAGATAACTCTAAGTCTTCATCTGGATACATATTGAAAGTGGGAGCAATTAGCTAAAGTAGCTCCGAGCAGAGCATTACAGACATAGAAATTTGCAAAATACTTATGGATCTGAATGTGACAGACCCGTTGACTAAAATTATCTCACAAGCAAAACATGATCACACCTTAGTACTCTTTGGGTGTTAATCACATAGCGATGTGAACTAGATTACTGACTCTAGTAAACCCTTTGGGTGTTGATCACATATCGATGTGAACTATGGGTGTTAATCACATAGTGATGTGAACTATTGCTGTTAAATCACATGGCGATGTGAACTAGATTATTGACTCTAGTGCAAGTGGGAGACTGAAGGAAATATGCCCTAGAGGAAATAATAAAGTTATTATTTATTTCCTTATTTCATGATAAATGTTTATTATTCATGCTAGAATTGTATTAACCAGAAACATAATACATGTGTGAATACATAGACAAACAGAGTGTCACTAGTATGCCTCTACTTGACTAGCTCGTTGATCAAAGATGGTTAAGTTTCCTAACCATAGACATGAGTTGTCATTTGATTAACGGGATCACATCATTAGGAGAATGATGTGATTGACATGACCCATTTAGTTAGGTAAGCACTTGATAGTTTTGTTTGTTGCTGTTGCTTTCTTCCTGACTTATACATGTTCCTATGACTATGAGATTATGCAACTCCCGTTTACCGGAGGAACACTTTGTGTGCTACCAAACGTCACAACGTAACTGGGTGATTATAAAGGTGCTCTACAGGTGTCTCCAAAGGTACTTGTTGGGTTGGCGTATTTCGAGATTAGGGTTTGTCACTCTGAATGTCGGAGAGGTATCTCTGGGCCCTCTCGGTAATGCACATCACTTAAGCCTTGCAAGCATTGCAACTAATGAGTTAGTTGCGAGATGATGTATTACGGAACGAGTAAAGAGACTTGCCGGTAACGAGATTGAACTAGGTATTGGATACCGACGATCGAATCTCGGGCAAGTAACATACCGATGACAAAGGGAACAATGTATGTTGTTATGCGGTCTGACCGATAAAGATCTTCGTAGAATATGTAGGAACCAATATGGGCATCCAGGTCCCGCTATTGGTTATTGACCGGAGACGTGTCTCTGTCATGTCTACATTGTTCTCGAACTGTAGGGTCCGCACGCTTAAAGTTACGATGATAGTTTCTTTATGAGTTTATGTATTTTGATGTACCGAAGGTTGTTCGGAGTTCCGGATGTGATCACGGACATGACGAGGAGTCTCAAAATGGTCGAGACATAAAGATTGATATATTGGAAGCCTATATTTGGACATCGGAATCGTTCCGGGTAAAATCGGCATTTTACCGGAGCACCGGGGGGTTACCGGAACCCCCCGGGGGTTTATTGGGCCTTGATGGGCCATAAGGGAGAAGAGGAGGGCCGGCCAGGGCAGGCCGCGCGCCCCCTTCCCCCCTAGTCCGAATAGGACAAGGAAGGGGGGGGGGGCGCCCCCCTTTCCTCTTCCCCTTCCCCCTTTCCTTCGCCAACAAGGCAAGAGGAGGGGAGTCCTACTCCCGGTGGGAGTAGGACTCCTCCAGGCGCACCCCTAGGGGGCCAGCCGCACCTCCCCCTCCCTCCTTTATATACGGGGGCAGGGGGCACCCTAGAACACACAAGTTGATCTTCGTGATAGTTCCTTAGCCGTGTGCGGTGCCCCCCTCCATGATATTACACCTCGGTCATATTGTAGCGGTGCTTAGGCGAAGCCCTGCGACAATTGAACATCAAGATCGTCACCACGCCGTCGTGCTGACGGAACTCTCCCCGAAAGCTTTGCTGGATCGGAGACCGGGGTACGTCATCGAGATGTACGTGTGTCAAGAACTCGGAGGTGCCGGAGTAACGGTGCTTGGATCGGTTGGACCGGGAAGACGTACGACTACTTCCTCTACGTTGCGTCAACGCTTCCGCTTCGGTCTACGAGGGTACGTAGACATCACTCTCCTCTCTCGTTGCTATGCATCACCATGATCTTGCGTGTGCGTAGGAATTTTTTTGAAATTACTACGTTCCCCAACACCCCCTTCCTCCTCGCCCGCGAGATCTGCCACGGGACTAGCCACGGCCTCTGTAGACCGCGTTTGCAGATGAGTGAAACCCGCCTGAAAAAGAGTCTTCCAACATCTCCATCCTTTGACCAAAGGCAGAGATTTGAGGAAAGATGTCGTCGGCGGTGATGGTGTTCTTGTCAGCGCCAATCGCCGCAACCACAGAGTCGTAGTCGCGGTCCAGACCTGCAAAGATGTAGTCCACCATCTCCGGATCAGAGACGGGACGACCAGCAACAACTAGTTCATCCCCAAGACTCTTCATCTTCGCCATGTACGCTGAGTTTGACATGGTGCCCTTCTTGGTGTTGGTGATTGCAATTGTCAAATTGGTAATCCGAGACTGCGATTGCGAAGCGAAGAGATTTCTGACTGTTGTCCAAAGATCGAAGGTGGAATCCTTCCCGACGACCTGCGCAAGAATCTCTAGAGACAAGGAATTGAGAAGATATGAAAGGACCTGCTGATTTTTCACGATCTAGGGCCCGTACAGAGGGTTCGGCTCTAGGGCCGTGGTCTTGTCCGCCTTTTTGATCTCCACCATCCTGGGCGGAGCGGCTTTGGAGTTGTCCAGGAGCCCAGTTACCTGCGCACCTCGCAGGGCTGGGAGAACCTGCGTCTTCCATAGGATGAAGTTTCCTCTTGCAAGCTTCTCAGATGGTGACGAACCAAGGTTGAGGGTGACGCCGGCTGAGGAAGACATGGAGATGATGATATGTGATCTAGGGTTTTGGTTTGTGGCTAGATGTATTGGAAGAGGTGGCTCTGATGACCATGTAAGATAGTAAGCATTCCTACTCCCTCGAGGGGAGCCGCGTCTTGTTTATATTGATGTGGGCAGAAGCCTTGCCTTGGCGTACAAGATGAGAGTTACAAGAGTTTGAATAGAACAAGGAATAAGGAAAAAGGTTGAGATTACAACAATATTCTCTAACATGAAAAATATTTTACTATTGGCCGCACGGAGCAAGGAAGTAAGGAACATGGAGAAGGGATAGACCAGTCTTACACCCGCGACTCCACCCACACATAGGCCTAAGGCCCATAACATAGACAACCCGTAGGTTACCATGTACGAGCTTGAATTGGACGGAAAGGAGTCTCCTGGAGCTGAAATATGGCTGCATTTACCACACCTATTAGCCCAGTACACCTCGTTGAAGAACCAGCGTGATTGAGCTGGGCACCCTGACACATTCTAAGGGAGAGATTGGAGGCAAATGCAGACAGCTGACCTGCACATACGCCTCCTAGATTGAATAGTTCCAAAAATTCAGGCCCCCGTATTGTCTTAGACTTGGGCGAGCCAGGGAAGCCCCAGCCTCTGCCTCTAAGGTCACATCTCCTACAATTCCAGTGCTAACCATACCATCGAGTTTTATTCCTAATACCTCCTAAGCCAAGATTGAACCATCTTTTGTGGATTTATATATTTCATGAGCTTAGATGATTGGAGATCATTGCACAGATATGAAAATTTCTGCTCCCGCTGTTACCTCATCCGGTGTGCATGTATATGGAGGCAGATGTCGCTCGTTGCCTTTTATGTAGGTACCTCAAACATATCTTCTATGAGGCCCTGCTTCTGCATGTGCACTGCAACTTTGTCGGTGGAAATAGGGCCTCACTCGTATATCTAGATGTTTTTATCTTTGCTAGGAGGAAAAATGCATGGAATAGGTGTTGGTGCCCAAATGGGATTTGCTATCATCGAGAGGGAGGCAGTGTGGGCTCGCCTCGGCTTGATATATTAAACCCATTAAGGGAGAATGACAGGGCCAATACTGTTCTAGGCCAAGTGGTGCCGCTGGTTGCTGCGGTGGGAAATTTGACTTAACATTTCGTAGGGCTAACGATTACCGGCAAGATTACTTTCAGTTAGGCACCAACATTATTGAAATTATTTTGTAGACCACATTACAAAAAATGAGTAGTTTAAGGCGAACCGCCCTCTCAGCAAACAGCACTACGGGAATCATCACAGTAATACTGTCGTCCCACTCCTCGGGTACCGTCACACCATTTAGGGCTCCAAAAACCGACAGAGTAGTAGAGTCCCGATGACCACCCACGACCACTGCTCGCAAGGAGAGGGATCTCATCACCTGCCGGCACCACCTGGAAGGCAGGAACGAGCCCACCATCGCCTACCCGGAGCTCGGCCCGTTGTTTGTTTCATCCCAGTATAAGTCCTCCCTCGACTTGCAACCGAGCCCATAGTTTTGTGTAGTTTTCCCAATTGTGAGTCCACCATCCGACTTGCAACTGGGTCATAGTTTGTTTTCTTTTCTATTGCAAGTCCAATCCTTGACTCAAAACTGATATCGTAGTTTTGAGTAGTTGTCCTAGTTGCAAGTCCACCCTCGACTCGTAACTGGGACCCGACCTTTTTCTGTCCCTGTTGCAAGCCCACCCTTGACTCGCAACTGGGGCTCGAACTTTCTTTGTCCCAGTTGCAAGTCCGCCCTCTACTTGCAACTAGACCTGAACCTCTTTTATCCCAGTTGCAATTCCACCTTCGACTCGCAAGTGGGGCCCGACATTTTCTAGTTGCAAGTCCACACTCGACTCGCAACTGGGGCTAACATTTTTCCTAGTTGCACGCCCCGATACTCGTAACTAGGACTTCACTTTTATTTCCTAGTTGCAAGTCCACCCTCAACTCGGAACTGGGGGTCCGACCTTTTTTCCCCCGTTACAAGTCCATCCTCGAGTCGCAACTGGGGCCTGGCCTTTTTTTCCCGGTTGTAATTTCACACTAGACTCGCAATTGGGCCTTGACATTTTTTGTCCTAATTTCAAGTCCACCCTCGACTCGCAACGGTGATCTGATCTTTTTTTGTCCCAGTTGGATGTCCACCCTTGATTCGTAACTGATGTCCAACCTTTTTTTCCTGGTTGCAAGTCCACTCACAGCTTCCGAATGGGGCCATACTTTTTTTTGTCCAAGTTGCAAGTCCACCCTCTCGACCCGCAAATGTGGCCGAACCTTTTTTGTCCGAGTTGCAAGTCCACCATCGACCCGAAACTAGGGCCCAACCTTTTTGTCAAGTCCACCCTCGACTCGCAACTGGGGCCTGAGTTTTTAGTCCCAATTGCAAGTCCACCCTCGACATGCAAGTGGGGCCCGACCATTTTTGTCCCAGTTGCAAGTCCAACGTCAACTCGCAGTTGGGGCCCAACCTTTTTTTGTCTGAGTTGCAGGTCCACCGTTGACTTGCAACTGGGTTCGACCTTTTATTGTCCTAGTTGCAAGTCCACGCCCTTGACTCGCATCTGGGGCACAACCTTTTTTTACCAGTTCCAAGTCCAAACTCGACTCGCACCTGGGCCTGACATTTTTTCAGTCCCAATTGCCAGTCCACCCTCGACTAGCCATTGTGGTCTGGTCTTTTTTTTTGTCGAGTTGCAAGTCCACCATCAACAGCAAACAAGCCGTAGATGAGCCGGTCCAAGTAGCTAGGATAAGTTTTTTATTTCCTTTTGTTCTGTTCTGTTTTCTTCATGTGCTTTCTGTTTTTTTATCATTTTTTATTCATTAGTTTTTCTATCCTTTTAATTTTTCTATTTTAAAAGATGATCTCATTCTTTCGTTTTTACCGATTCTTTTCTTCTTTTTCCTTCAATGAGCGTTGCATGTGTCATCACGCCGGTGCGTGCATTAGCTGATCATTCAATGAGTGTTGCATGTGCATGCATGTTAAGGTACGTACTAGCACATGCATATATCCAAGGCCTAAGGTATAAAACGCATGCACGATGATCAGTGCATACAAATATGCACTAGAAAACTAAAGAGGTTCACCGTACACCAAAAAAGATTAGTTTTGCTAAAAGAAATGTTCATTGTATATTAAAAAATTCATGCTACAATAAAAAAAGTTCATTTTGTATAACATATATGTTCCGAATATTCAAAACATTTTCCCATTTTCAAAATTTGTTCACAAATTCGAAAAATGCTCATGTTTTCATAAAAAAGTTCACGTTTTCAAAAGATCTTCAGGAATTTCCAAAAACCTTCCCATTTCTTAAAAATTTGATCGTGTTTTAGGGAAAGTGTTGGCGTTTCAGAAAATACTTGAAATTTAAAAAAATCACATTTGAATTTTTTCGAGTTTTCATAAATTGTTCGCGTTTTAAAAAAATTGTGTTTTCCAATAGTGTTCAGAATTAGAAATACTAGTCGTCATCCCGTGCATCTGCACGGGCTAGAGAATGGTCTATCTTAACATTATTGTGAAACTTCATATCATTATTATCATGCATTTTTTGAAGAGAACCGAAGATATATACGAATAAACACAATATATTTATATTATGGTAGAATGCAATGCACATGTTCAGTTTTATACTAAAATGTTGACTATATCAGTCAAGAATTGATACAATATGTCAAATCCTATATATTTGAAATGATGTCAAGTTTGCACCCAAACATTACAAATATGTCGATGCATATTTATGTATTGTGCTCACTTTTAGATTAAACCCTGAAATGGAAGATCATCTCCATTTCTTTTTGGTGCATTGGGAAGTAGTCCTTCTTTATTTCATTGAGAATATCTATCATGTATAAAATTAAACAGTCGAGTATACCATAATACTTGATTCTTTTACCCAGTAAGATTCAACTTTTAATGGATGTGGTTGTGGTCCTTACAATACCCATAAAAATTAATGGTTATTTTCATATACGATTTTCCAGGGCGTGGAAATTTATGTGTATTTTCTTAGTTATGTTACAATTAGGAGATTTCACACATTTATTAATATATTCTAGGTCTTCATTTCGTAAGGTGGGATTGAAATTTTTTTTCAATCAGGCATTGACTCTCTCTTTTCAAAACGCGATGCTTGGGAAGTTCTTGTTTATATGCATCCTTTTTCATTGTTTTTAAGGGTAAAGGTAAGTATTCTTTGTATGTTTAACTTGGACGTGGACACCTCTTTTTTTAGATCAGATTCCATTTCTAATGTGGGGTGCCCTTTTTTATGGGAAACCTATTTGTTGAGGACACCTCTCTTTTTTGCCATCAAAATGTAAGGCACATGGAATAATTATTTTTAGCTTAAGGCACGTGAATTCTGTGTAGGTTAAAATCCAACTTGTTTTTTTTACCTCAAAAAATGTAACATGGTACTTGAGGACTCTTCCCTGTATGTGCTGTATTAATCTATTTTTATGTACGTGCAAATATTTCTATTAAAATCTTGCAGGGTCTTCTAATAATAGATCTTGAGCATAAAATCATTTTAGGTACAGTATAATTTTCCATGCACCTGAATTTTATTTACAGATTTGCTATTTCACATCTAGATGTGAAATACCTATCTCACATCTAAGTTCAAAGCCATTGGATATTGTTCTGTTTTTAAGATTTGTGCACACATTTTTTTCTGCCCCCGCTTCGTACCTTCGCTAAGTTCAGGATTCGCATCGATGCATGTGTGCGAGTAGTTGTTTATTTTTCCTCGGTCCATTGTGTGCCCATGGTCGTTTTTTTTGTTGGCCTATTATGCCCGCACATGGCTTTGGGCTGTTACACGCATGTCCTTTTGCCGGGAATTAATAGGAAGGCACAGCGATTTCGTCCTTTCGTGATTAAATGTGTTGTTTTTCTTGCCTAAAAAATTTGTAAATACAGGCTTCACCGCAAGTCTGTATAAAACTATATGTTTTGATCAACTTATCAAAGTGTATATTCCAACTCCAAGATGCTTGCACCAGTCCATAGATGGAGTGCTGGAGCTTGCATATTTAGTTAACACCTTTAGGATCGACAAAACCTTCTACTTGCATCGTATACAACTCTTCTTTAATAAATCCATTAAGGAATGTAGTTTTGTTTATCCATTTGCCAGATTTCATAAAATGCGGCAATTGCTAACATGATTCGGACAGACTTAAGCATAGATTCGAGTGAGAAACTCTCATCGTAGTCAACACCTTGAACTTGACAATTCTAGCTTTGTAGATAGTAACACTACTATCAGCGTCCGTCTTCCTCTTGAAGATCCATTTATTTTCTATGGCTTGCCGATCATCAGGCAAATCCATCAAAGTCCATACTTTGTTCTCATACATGGATCATATCTCAGATTTCATGACCTCAAACCATTTCACGGAATCTGGGCTCATCATCGCTTCCTCATAGTTCGCAAGTTCGTCATGGTCTAGTAACATGACTTCCAGAACAGGATTACCGTACCACTCTGGTGCGGATCTCACTCTGGTTTACCTACGAGATTCGGTAGTAACTTGATCTGAAGTTACATGATCATCATCATTAGCTTCCTCACTAATTGGTGTAGTAGTCACAAGAACAGATTTCTGTGATGAACTACTTTCCAATAAGGGAGAAGGTACAATTACCTTATCAAGTTTTCTACTTTCCTCCCACTCACTTCTTTCGAGAGAAACTCCTTCTCTGGAAAGGATCCATTCTGAGCAACGAATATCTTGCCTTCGGATCTGTGATAGAAGGTGTACCCAACATTTTCTTTTGGGTATCCTATGAAGACGCACTTCTCTGATTTGGGTTTGAGCTTATCAGGATGAAACTTTTTCATATAAGCATCGCAACCCCAAACTTTAAGAAATGACAACTTTGGTTTCTTGCCAAACCACAGTTCATACGGTGCCGTCTCAACGGATTTAGATGGTGCCCTTTTTAACGTGAATGCAGCTGTCTCTAATGCATAACCCCAAAACTACAGTGGTAAATCGGTAAGAAACATCATAGATTGCACTATATCCAGTAAAGTACGGTTATGACGTTCGGACACACCATTATGCTGTGGTGTTCCAGGTGGCATGAATTTGTGAAACTATTCCACATTGTTTTAACTGAAGACCAAACTCATAACTCAAATACTCTTCTCCACGATCAGATCGTAGAAACTTTATTTTCTTGTTACAATGATTTTCCGCTTCACTCTGAAATTATATAAAATTTTCAAATGTTTCGGACTTCTTATTTCATTAAGTAGATATACCCATATCTGCTCAAATCATCTGTGAAGGTCGTAAAATAATGATACCCGCTGCAAGCCTTAATATTCATCGGACCACATACATCAGTATGTATGATTTCCAACAAATTTGTTGCTTGCACCATTGTACCGGAGAACGGCGTTTTAGTCATCTTGCCCAAGAGACATGGTTCGCAAGCATCAAGTGATTCATAATCAAGTGATTCCAAAATCCCATCAGCATGGAGTTTCTTCATGCGCTTTACACCAATATGACTTAAACGGTAGTGCCACAAATAAGTTGCACTATCATTATTAACTTTGCATCTTTTGGTTTCAATATTATGAATATGTGTATCACTACGATCGAGATCCAACGAACCATTTTCATTGGGTGTGTAACCATATAAGGTTTTATTCATGTAAACAGAACAACAATTTATTCTCTTACTTAAATGAATAACCGTATTGCAATAAACATGATCAAATCATATTTATGCTCAACGCAAACATCAAATAACACTTATTTAGGTTCAACACTAATCCCGAAAGTATAGGGAGTGTGCGATGATGATCATATCAATCTTCGAACTACTTCAAACACACATCGTCACCTTACCCTTAACTAGTCTCTGTTCATTCTGCAATTCCCAATTCAAGTTACTAATCTTAGCAACTGAACTAGTACCAAATACTGAGGGGTTGCTATGAACACTAGTAAAGTACATATCAATAACATGTATATCAAATATACCTTTGTTTACTTTGCCATCCTTTCTTATCCGCCAAATACTTGGGTAGTTCCGCTTCCAGTGACCAGTCCCTTTGCAGTAGAAGCACTTAGTCTCAGGCTTAGGACCAGACTTGGGCTTCTTCACTTGAGCAGCAACTTGCTTGCTGTTCTTCTTGAAGTTCCCCTTTTTTCCTTTGCCCTTTTCTTGAAACTAGTGATCTCGTCAACCATCAACACTTGATGTTTTTCTTGATTTCTATCTTCGTCAATTTCAGCATTACGAAGAGCTTGGGAATCGTTTCCGTTATCCCTTGCATATCATAGTTCACCACGAAGTTCTACTAACTTGGTGATGGTGACTAGAGAATTCTGTCAATCACTATTTATCTGGAAGATTAACTCCCATTTGATTCAAGCGATTGCAGTACCCAGACAATCTGAGCACATGCTCACTAGTTGAGCGATTCTCCTCCATCTTTTAGCTATAGAACTTGTTGGAGACTTCATATCTCTCAACTCGGGTATTTGCTTGAAATATTAACTTCAACTCCTGGAACATCTCATATGGTCCATGACGTTCAAAACGTCTTTGAAGTCCCGATTCTAAGCCGTTAAGCATGGTGCACTAAACTATCAAGTAGTCATCATATTGAGCTAGCCAAACGTTCATAACGTCTGCATCTGCTCCTACAATAGGTCTGTCACCTAGAGGTGCATCAAGAACATAATTCTTTTGTGCAGCAATGAGGATAAACCTCAGATCACGGATCCAATCCGCATCATTGCTACTAACATCTTTCAACTTAGTTTTCTCTAGGAACATATCAAAATAAACACAGGGAAGCAACAATGCGAGCTATTGATCTACAACATAATTTGCAAAATATTATCAGGACTAAGTTCATGATAAATTTAAGTTCAATTTAATCATATTACTTAAGAACTCCCACTTAGATAGACATCCCTCTAATCCTCTAAGTGATCACGTGATCCAAATCAACTAAACCATGTCCGATCATCACGTGAGATGGAGTAGTTTTCAATGGTGAACATCACTATGTTGATCATATCTACTATATGATTCACGCTCGACCTTTCGGTCTCCAGTGTTCCGAGGCCATATCAGTATATGCTAGGCTCGTCAAGTTAAACCTGAGTATTCTGCATGTGCAACTGTTTTGCACCCTTTGTATTTGAACGTAGAGCCTATCACACCCAATCATCACGTGGTGTCTCAACACGAAGAACTTTCGCAACGGTGCATACTCAGGGAGAACACTTTTACTATGATAATTTAGTGAGGGATCATCTTATAATGCTACCGTCAATCAAAGCAAGATAAGATGCATAAAAGATAAACATCACATGCAATCAATATAAGTGATATGATATGGCCATCATCATCTTGTGCTTGTGATCTCCATCTCCGAAGCATCGTCATGATCACCATCGTCACCGGTGCGACACCTTGATCTCCATCGTAGCATCGTTGTCGTCTCGCCAATCTTATGCTTCTATGACTATCGCTACCGCTTAGTGATAAAGTAAAGCATTACAGGGCGATTGCATTGCATACAATAAAGCGACAACCATATGGCTCCTGCCAGTTGCCGATAACTCGGTTACAAAACATGATCATCTCATACAATAAAATTAAGCATCATGTCTTGACCATATCACATCACAACATGCCCTACAAAAACAAGTTAGACGTCCTCTACTTTGTTTGTTGCAAGTTTTACGTGGCTACTACGGGCTTAAGCAAGAACCAATCTTACTTACGCATCAAAACGACAACGATAGTTTGTCAAGTTGGTGATGTTTTAACCTTCGCAAGGACCGGGCGTAGCCACACTTGGTTCAACTAAAGTTGGAGAAACTGACACCCGCCAGCCACCTGTGTGCAAAGCACGTCGGTAGAACCAGTCTCGCGTACGCGTAATGTCGGTCTGGGCCGCTTCATCCAACAATACCGCCGAGCCAAAGTATGACATGCTGGTAAGCAGTATGACTTATATCGCCCACAACTCACTTGTGTTCTACTCGTGCATATAACATCAACACATAAAACCTAGGCTCGGATGCCACTGTTGGGGAACGTAGTAATTTCAAAAAAATTCCTACGCACGCAAGATCATGGTGATGCATAGCAACGAGAGGGGAGAGTGTTGTCCACGTACCCTCGTAGACCGAAAGTGGAAGCGTTATAACAATGCGGTTGATGTAGTCGTACGTCTTCACGGCCCGACCGATCAAGCACCGAAACTACGGCACCTCCGAGTTCTAGCACATGTTCAGCTCGATGACGATCCCCGGATTCCGATCCAGCAAAGTGTCGGGGAAGAGTTCCGTCAGCACGACGGCGTGGTGACGATCTTGATGTACTACCGTCGCAGGGCTTCGCCTAAGCACCACTACAATTTTATCGAGGATTATGGTGGAGGGGGGCACCGCACACGGCTAAGAGAACGATCAAGAAGATCAACTTGTGTGTCTATGGGGTGCCCCCTGCCCCCGTATATAAAGGAGTGGAGGAGGGGAGGGCTGGCCCTCTCTATGGCGCGCCCTAGGGGAGTCCTACTCTCACCGGTAGTAGGATTCCCCCTTTCCTAGTCCAATTAGGAGTCCTTCCATGTGGTAGGAGTAGGAGACAAGGAAGGGGAAGAGGGAAGAGAAGGAAGGAGGGGGCGCCGCCCCTCCCCCTAGTCCAATTCGGACTAGTCAATGGGGGGGCGCGCAGCCTGCCTCTCCCTCTCCCCTAAAGCCCAATAAGGCCCATATACTTCTTCCCCCGTATTCCCGTAACTCCCCGGTACTCCGAAAAATATCCGAACCACTCGGAACCTTTCCGATGTCCGAATATAGTCGTCCAATATATCGATATTTACGTCTCGACCATTTCGAGACTCCTTGTCATGTCCCCGATCTCATCTGGGACTCCGAACTCCTTCGGTACATCAAAACTCATAAACTCATAATATAACTGTCATCGAAACCTTAAGCGTGCGGACCCTACGGGTTCGAGAACAATGTAGACAAGACCGAGACACGTCTCCGGTCAATAACCAATAGCAGAACCTGGATGCTCATATTGGCTCCTACATATTCTACGAAGATCTTTATCGGTCAGACCGCATAACAACATACGTTGTTCCCTTTGTCATTGGTATGTTACTTGCCCAAGATTCGATCGTCATATCTCAATACCTAATTCAATCTCATAACCGGCAAGTCTCTTTACTCGTTCTGTAATACATCATCTCGCAACTAACTCATTAGTTGCAATGCTTGCAAGGCTTATGTGATGTGCATTACCGAGAGGGCCCAGAGATACCTCTCCGACAATCGGAGTGACAAATCCTAATCTCGAAATACGCCAACCCAACATGTACCTTTGGAGACACCTGTAGAGCTCTTTTATAATCACCCAGTTATGTTGTGACGTTTGGTAGCACACAAAGTGTTCCTCCGGTAAACGGGAGTTGCATAATCCCATAGTCATAGGAACATGTATAAGTCATGAAGAAAGCAATAGCAACATACTAAATGATCGAGTGCTAAGCTAACGGAATGGGTCAAGTCAATCACATCATTCTCCTAATGATGTGATCCTGTTAATCAAATAACAACTCTTTGTCTATGATTAGGAAACAGAACCATCTTTGATTAACGAGCTAGTCAAGTAGAGGCATACTAGTGACACTCTGTTTGTCTATGTATTCACATATGTATTATGTTTCCGGTTAATACAATTCTAGCATGAATAATAAACATTTATCATGAAATAAGGAAATAAATAATAACTTTATTATTGCCTCTAGGGCATATTTCCTTCACACATGCACAAGGGGCTAGTACTTAGCCCCACCGTCAAACCTCTATGGTTAAGTGAAAGTAATAAAGCCGCATAGTCTGATTTCCTGGTTCATCTCGTGGACACCTCCTTCGCGGACCAAGACGTTGGATAAAGTGTGGTCACGCGCGATGCCGAACACCCCCGTAACATCTACGTGGGTGCTGAAGCCGACGACTGGCAACTTTCAGAATTAAACGGCCGCACAGGAGGAAAATCGCTTAAGATAAAAGGCGCAAATATATTACAACCATGGGATCATAACATAGTTTTTACAACCCACACACATCTAATCAAATATCACATCCTTAGAACACTAACCCTCTACTATTCGGTCCCCTGCCAAGACGTCCTCAAAATACCTCTCCGGCTTGCGGTGGTCCTTGCCTTTGGGCGGGCCTGCGGTCGCCATGCTGGTGGCCTTCATCTTCGCCTAGTGCATCTTGACGCGGGCGAAGGCCATCCGGGCACCTTCTATGCAGACCGAGTGCTTCACAGCATCAATTCGAGGCAACGCGTCGACGAGCCGCTTCACCAAACCGAAGTAGCTACTGGGAATTGGTTCGGCCGGCCAAAGCTGGATTATTAGATCCTTCATGGCCAAACCGGCCACTCTATGCAGCTCCATCAGCTGCTTCAGCTGGTCATTCAGGGGCGTCGGGTGCTTCTGTGCAAGAATCTGCGACCAGAACAGCTTCTCGGTCGAGTTACCCTCCTGGGCTCGGAAGAACTGTGCGACATCCACGACACTCCTCGGTAGATCCGCAAACGTGTCTGGAGAACTCCACACTCGAGTGAGCAAAGCATATCTTTGATCTCCAAATATACTCTGCAAAATAAAGGCCTTACCAGCCGCTATCTGCTTCGCCTGACGGATCTCTTCGCGAGCACTCCGGGACTCGACCCGCACCTCTTTACTGTCCTAGAGGGCTTTGGCGAGTTCGGACGATTAGGCCGAAGTCTTCTCCTCCAAAGCCTCGCATTTGTTGAGGGCATCCTTCAGCTCCTGTTCAACTTCGGCCAACCAAGCTTCGTGTTGCAGGCGGGCGGCCTGCTCGGTCTTCAGTTCTGCAGCCGCTTTGACAACGGCTGCCTTGTTTGCCTTCGCCTCTTTCTGGGCTTGGACAAGGGCGCCTTTGAGGGTTTCAACCTCGGTTGCGCCAACTATGCTCATAATCAAAGCATTACATGAGTTAATCTCCGAATATAACTATCACGTATGATATACAACTAAACTTTTCATACTATACGCATACTTTGCGTCTCATAGAACCGCTGGTTAATGCGGTCGATTTCTTCATCGGACACCTTAAGCTTCCGATTGAGTTCGGAAACTTCTGCGGCCTGGGCAGTTGCCGCCAACAGGGAAGCCTGTTACAGTAGCAGAGAAGTATGTTAGCTTTCCCAAATATTATGTGGATCCTCTGTCTGGTTTCTTTTACATCGGACAGTGGGGCTACTATCTGTATACAGGTATATTCCTCTATATATGGAAAAGCGTTTAGAGCATTACGTCGCATACCTCGAAGCCTGTCAATAGGCTGGAAAAGGCTTCGTTTAGTCCGCTCTTGGCAGACTGAACCTTCTCTACCACCACACCCATCAGGGTGGCGGTGCTCCTCCACAATGGAAGCACATCGCAGTGCTTCCGCTAGAGCGTTCGGCGCCTTCGGATTAGCAGAGGTCGCCGACGGAGCTGATGCTCCTCCGCCCTCTTTTGAAGGGGGCTGCTCACCTAATCCCAGAGCCACATTGGTCTCCGGAACGGTGTCCAGCTAGTGCCCGGATTTTTGGGGGTCCCCACCGTCGGTTGTCATAGGCGTCGCCTCCCCTTCGGCGATCAAGGTATTAACCTCGGGCGCTTTCTCGACAGCCTCGCCCGCCTCTCCACGACCAGGAGAGGTCCTTCGTGGTAATACCTCGGTATCATCCATGGTGATAGGCGAGGGGGCTCGTGGCAGCGCCTTGCTCTTTGCCATCTCGGGCGGCATAGAGCTCCCCTCCGATAACGTAGTGTTCGGAAGCTCTCATGGAGGGATGAAAGGCACATGGAAAAATGGCTTATATAATAGAAAGGGAAAACTAAAGATAGACAATAAGTATCTGAATACTTACGATTCGGCCAGGGGCTTCGCCCTTGGAGGATTTTTGGGGACCAGTTCGTCATCTGAGTCCAAACTGTCCTGGAGGATCATCTTCCCCCTCTTGGGCGCCTCCTCCTTTGGGTGTTCGGAGGCCGCCCTCTTCTTCTTCCTCCCCTTACAAGGGGAGTCGCTTTCCGCCTCCTCCTCATCTTCTTCTTCCTCGTCTCCCTTGTTGGAGGAGGGGGCTTCAGTCTCTCCGAACATAGCGTTCGAAGGACTCTTGTGGCGGGGGCCGCCCTTGGCCTCCTTCCCCTTCTTCTTCTTGGCCTTCTTCTCCGGCGCCTGATACGGCACCGGGATCAACATCTCCGTTAGCTGGGAGGTGGCCAGGACCTTTGAGCGGCGCCGAACAGTTGATCCACTACGCCTTTGCCGTCCAGCCCTGTATGAAAGACATGCAATGTGACTTACATTATATTTGAAACACTGACAGGATAAGTTTTCAAAAAGTTTATTTTTACCGCTGAGGACAGGTTCTCGATGTTGAGTCCGATGTCCTCGGTCTTCTTCGGCCATGTTTTTTGGGCCTTGAAGAGCTGCTTCCAAATGTCTTCATGCGTTGTGCCGAAGAAGCGCTTCAGGGTCCGTGGCTCCTCCGAATTGAACTCCCACATGTGAGAGGCCCGGGATTGTCAAGGGAGCGTGCGGCAGAAGAGCATCACTTGAACAACGTTTCTGAGACCGGTGTTTTTACCTATCATGTTGG
This sequence comes from Triticum urartu, assembly GCF_003073215.2. Lineage (NCBI taxonomy): Eukaryota > Viridiplantae > Streptophyta > Magnoliopsida > Poales > Poaceae > Triticum > Triticum urartu. The sequence goes on from NC_053027.1 coordinate 69,689,722, forward strand.
CGATGTGTTTTTGCAGCATCTGTACCTCCGCTGTGGACCCCCAATCCAAGGCCTTGGTGGTCCAGGAAGTGAGTCTTGTGGGGGGTCCGAATCTGAAGTTAGGTGTGGCCGCCCAGCTGGCGTTGCGTGGTTCGGTGATGTAGAACCACTCCTGCTGCCACACCTTGACCGTCTCCATGAACGCCCCTTTGGGTCAGACGGTGTTGGGGAGCTTGCTTACCATGGCCCCACCGCAATCCGCATGCTGACTGTCGACCACCTTCGGCTTCAGATTGAAAACCTTAAGCCGTAGGTCGAAGTGTGGTGGGATGCGGAGGAGAGCCTCACACACGACGATAAATGCCGATATGTGGAGAAAAGAATTCGGGGCTAGATCATGGAAATCTAACCCGTAGTAGAACATGAGGCCCCGGACAAAGGGTTGGAGGGGAAATCCCAGCCCTCGGAGGAAATGTGGAATGAATACGACCCTCTCGCCGGGCTCTGGGACTTGGTTGCGAGATATTCAAAAAATATTCATGAATTTCACAAAAACTTTCATTGATTTAAACAATGCTCACCGATTCAAAAACTTCCATTGCGCCCTACTTGAACCGAGTTAAGACAGCAGCCAAAGAATTAAATCTTTCAAAAGATTGCAGTAGCATCCTCTGAATAACGTACTCATTCAGCCATTTTATCTCTCGATGGTCTCGATCACGGAGTTCGTTTGGATCGATGTGTTCTCCTCCTTGTTCCTCTTCTTGTTCTTGGGGACTCCGGAGCCGGACTGCCAGACTGGGCACAATAAGCGGAAGGAAGGAAGGAGAGTTTCCAAATGAAGTTTCTCCCTCTTCCTCGTTATACCTATGGAGATGTGGCTCATTGGGCTCATTGGGCTAAGTCCCTTTCGGAACCTTGCCTGCTTCTTAGCATCAGTGGACACTTCCTCGGGAGCGTAACGTGCAAGATTCCTGAACTCTTGGCTATAAAAATCCACAGTCAGCTTGCCCTGGGTGAAGTTACATAACTCCTCTCTTTTGTGATCCATTAGGCCCTCTGGGACGTGGTGCTCGCGGAAAGCTTCACTAAAATCCACCCAGGTAGTAACCTGACCCACTAGATGCATAGCTTCATGGTTCTCCCACCAAAGACTGGCAGGACCTTCAAGGTGGTATGCAGCATAGGTGAGCTTGTCGGCTTCAGCTACGTTGGCATAATGTAACTTGTGAGTGATGTTGCGGAGCCAGTCATCAACGTCGAGTGGTTCAACGAAGTGGTGGAAAGTTGGCAAGTACAACTTGATGAAATCATGGATGGACACCATCGCATTTCTCTGTTGGTGTGCGGTGTTCTGCTCGATACACTCAAGCAGCCGGCTAGTTTCATGTTTGTTCCTCTCCGTTTCCAGCATGACCTCAGCTAGGGAGGGTGGATAGGATAGATTTTCATTCCTGGCCCCACTTGCTTCACCCTGCTCATGGGCAGCATGGGTGCTCCGAGTGTTAACCATCCTAGAAAAGACAAAACCATGGTTTAGACAAGGATGACAAAAGCTCTAGCATGGAGTGCATAATGTAATGGACGACACAGAATGCGGAGATGAACATCTATACAAAATGGTAACAAGGAAGCTGCCATATATACACCATCGGTTGCACACACTATCCAAAATTTAGTACAAGCCCAAGCTAGAGTACAAACTACGGTGAAGAATGATACATGTCATCAGAGGCATTCCAAGCTCACATACATTATTTATCTACGCCTTCGGAACTCAGTACACACCTAGTCATATCCCACAAGACACGCAGGACTGTGGAAGATACAACAACTACCATTCTACTACTACCATGAACCACCTCAGGCATCTCCGTAGTAATCCTCGTAGAGGTTACCTTCATGACCCGGAAGCTGGACGTGGTGATCTGGAAACTCTCTATCACATGGAGCCTGTGGTCCAAATGGACACAGGTATGGGCACAGTCCCACAACTGGTGGTAGACGAGGACCACGTGGAAGGGTGATGCCTCCGACATCGGGCCAATCCATGCAGTCTGGCAGTGGAGATCATATTGGATACAGTGTGACATATCAAGATATCCGGTCTAGACGATATGTGCTAGCTATGTCAGAGTAGTCCAGTGGCATGCCCGGGCAGCATAAAGTTCCATCTGGAGGGCACGAACCTCCCGATCCCGGTCCTCCATGAACTGTGTAGCAGTCTGAAGTGTCGGCTCCTCATGAGAGGCATTAGTGTAGAGACCAGTAAGATAGCCCTCCTCGGTAGGGAGTGATGCTGGCATGTAACCGAACTCGGTGTTCTATAGCAATCCGTGCCTAGCTTGGATTATGGTCATCATCGAATAGGCAGTATCCTGAACAGACATCTGATAGTAACTCCGAGCCCATACGACCAGTGGATAGGATCGGTAGCTCCAGGATACGAGGGGTATATCCTGACGATGCACAGGTACTGGCTTTGCTTAAATTCTGGTACTGTTCCTCTACGGTGTACTCGGGATACCAACGGTAACCAGTCTCAATCATGACGCAAACCAACATGGCCATGTGACCTAGCACATCGATGCACCAGGTCAAACGGACAACCTGATAGGAGGTGCGAGAAGCCATCTGAAACATGAGATAATGCAAAGGCATTAGAATGTGTAGGAGAAATCGGACAACATAACGACTATAAATGCTCAAAAATTATTTTGAGACATCCTACAAAAATGATAGCATAGCCACTTAACATCATAATATCAAGGTTCCGAGATCAACTATCAACACATGGAAGTAGTAGAAAGTAGACTGAGGCTTGAATCCATCAATCCTATAAGTTTATGGATTAGTAACACGTGATCCTGATAGAATGATCGGAGGCCTAGTTCTTAATCCCCGTAGAAAAGAGGCTGACTCAGCGAAGAGAAGTAAAAAGAGCCCTACGTTCCCTTCCAGAATCAATTCCTTTACATATAACTAAAGCATTTCTAGACTCGACATCTACCAGTTTGGCTTGTTGATCCTACATGCAGTCCGACTCTGATGCCAACATTGTCAGGACCCCGATCCTAATCACACCGATCTAGCATGTAATATATCATATCACTGTGCGGCCTCACGCACGGTAACCCATGGCTGACACCTTACCTTGGCCGGGACTGTTTGCGCCTTTTGGCTCACGTATATGATAGTGTCACTAGCATCTATCTGACAGAGAACCCAGGCCGACATTACTAGTCGTAAGCCCAATGTTGCACTAAATTACTGGGACAAGCATACATGACCCAATGATGCACGTGTCGATTAGCAGCGAGTGCAACCGAGCTATAGCAAGCTAACAAGACTCCGATGAATACCACGTGACATTTCCCCGAAGGGACAAACACAGGAGCAGTGAACGGCACATGCTGGTCAACCCATGTGTTCTGGAGCAGTAGCAAGCTACCATGGCTCAGTGGAAGCACTAGGAGGCATTTCCCAATAAGATAGGCTACCAAAAATAATTAAACAACTACGTGTTGAATCCCACACATGCCAAGCATTTCAATAACATACACACAATATGCTTGATATGTGCAAATACAACATGGCATCACAACAAAACTCTACGTCTAAAAGTATTTATTTAAAAGGCTCCGAAGAGTCATACATAACATTTGCATACATGTATGGGTCTTTTGACCCAACACTCAAGTCATACAAACATACAAGCACATGCGGAGACGACGACGAGGAGCTCGGCAGTGGCGGCCGGCGTTCGGGCAAGCGTGCAGGTGGCGTTGCAGTGCACAAGCTGGCGGGCTAAGGCACTAGCGAGGCCCTACGTGAGGTGGTGAGTGCGTGGGACACGCCGGACTGGCCGTTTGGTGGCTGGAGACGCATCGACTACGAGTTTAGGCGGCGGCGCGTTCGGTTGCAGGCGGTGCGGTGTCTATGGCATGTAACAGGGGAAACAGAGAGGGGGTTACGGGTCCGTGGCTCACGACAGTTGTAGTGGTGACCTCAGCGAGCTCGGGGAGGGGCTGGAGTTGGCGGGAGGTCGCCGACGATCTCGTCGGTCGAACGGGGAAGGCGAGGTCGGGGAGGTCATGTCGGGGCGTGCGAGCGCTCGGGTCTCGGCTGGCTCGATGAAGCGGACGGCGGCCGCGCTCGTAGACACGGTGAGGAGACGATGAGAGCACGGTGGCTACGCGGGCAATGGCGACGAGCGAGTGGCGGCTTCGGCCATGGCGGGGAGAGGCGCGAGGGAGAGAACAGGGGGGAAGTGAGGGTGTCGGATACAGTGGCGGAGCCAAGATTCGAGTATAGGGGGGCCGAATACGTATATTGATCGAATCTCGCTGATAATTACTAGTTGCTTCTACTAAAATTGTTGATCGTTGGGGGGGGGGGCAGGCCCCTGCTCGTCCCCCCTGGCTCCGCCCCTGGTCGGATAGCTCGGGACGGCACCGAGGAAGCGGGTCGAGGCGTTGCGGTGGCATAGAGTGATGCAGGCAAGCAGCCAGGAGGCGTGGCGCCTCGCGCGCGTGCGTTGTCCCTCCTCTGCCTACTGGCAGAGGTAGGTGATGACTGGAGCGGGCCAGCTGGGCTGGGCCGGCGCAGGTAAGTGACCCGAGGCCTTTCTCTCTCTTTCTATGTTTTCTGCTTTCTATTTTCTGCTGTAGTTTTGGATTTAGTAAAAATGCTAAATCATTTAATTAAATCTGGAAAATTGTGGCACTGTTAGAACTATTTCCAACAGCCCTCAACCGTTTTTAGAAACATTTGGGCATTTAAAATATTTATAAGATTTAAATGCCTAAATCAAATACTTTATGAATTAATTTGAAGATACAGAGTAACCCAGAAAAATGTGCACCATGTTAGGTAGAGGTTCTGGACCACTTCAAAAATGATAAACTTTTATGGATGGCATTTTGGGTTCACTGAAATCATTTTTAGTTAATCCTGGTATTTTCAGGGTATGTTGATCCCATTTCAAGGTTAAAAGAAATTTAGATATGGCGCAACAACCAACTAGTCCAAGTACATAGCTATACTAGGTTGTGACAATATTGGGCGAGGTGGATTTTGCCGTTGACTCTATGTAGATCGAAGATTTGTCTGAATTGTTGTTACCTGGTTGCATGGCGTACTACGTCGCTGAAAATCATCTGGCGAGAACATACACTGTACAGGTAACGCGGCAGCCTCGAGGTGATTGATCCGCATCTCCCCTCGCGGAGAAGGGCGCGTGCAAGGCAGCCTGAAAAACCACACAAAAAAATGTTGTTGCTTACGGTATGCTAGAAGGATCGAGGACATACACAAACACACATAAACGAAGCAATCAGGCAGCGCAAGAAAGTCCGCACGCATCGAAGCTGTGTACAGCGGCCGGACAATCCACTCGCAGCACCGGGTGCACTGCAGTAGAGGATGCATGTGGTAGCAGGAGTATCACACTACCACTACTTGTAGGAGGAAGGCGCTGAACCGACGCGACGGCGCGTGTCTCGGCGCGGCGCACCACGTCTCGGCATGCGGTGTGACGCGTTTGGGTCCTTGGACACGCAGGAGCCTACGTGTACGTCGATATCTATTGACTCGCCCATGCAAGCAGACACGGTAACCGAATACAAGCCAGCCCACGTACTGTGAGCCTCGGTAACAGCACAATCTGTGGCCGGCCTGCACCACGGCCCACAGCTATACCCTGCAAACTAATTGCTCCTGCGTGGCCGAGGTGTGAGCAATACCACGTCGAGTTCATGCTTAAAGCGTATATGTCGGGGGAGATTAGTACAGGATCAGCTCTTTAGATGAGATCGTAGGATCAATTCAAACATTTTATTTTTAGATAATCCAAAAAATCTTAAAAATTGTAAAATACCTGTGGGGTATGTCTATAACTTCGAAGAATAATCAGCTCAAAACTCGATCTAGAGCTAGAGATTCGAAAAAGACAAGTTCTACTATAAATAGTGCCAGCATTGGTGTGAATAGTATTTGACACTATTTACTTCTGTTTTTGTCCTTTTTGTTCCTCTAAGTGTAGTTTGAATAAGAAGCTGAAACTTTTTAAGTTTGTACATCAAACATGAATGAGTGTCTTTAAAAAAATACAAAATTTTTGGACATGTTTTCTATTTAAAAAAAAAATCGATCTCAGTCATCTCATCTAAAAACAGATCCTATACAAGTCTTCCCCCTGTAGATGTCCAAAATCCATCCATGTTGGGCTACTTCTAGCCGGATCCCAATTCCCCTGTCTCTTCTTTTATTCCGGCATCGGTAATTAGCATATTGTAATGATGGATTTGGACAGGAGTAAGACGACATGCAGGCCCACGCAATCAGTCAGATAAGTGTGATTCGAATTGGGATTATTGTCCTTTTCTTTGGGACAAATAAGTATTTAGCAGAAATCAACCGGGACTGACTGGGATTATAAAGTACAGGGTGACAATTTCAAAGATTTTAAGTTCAAGATTTGATTTTGACCGAGAGCATGAATTCAAAGGTTGATTCAGACTATTCTCTCCTGCGGGACTACTAAGCAGAAGCTACGGTAGCCGCACAACAAAAATTAGGCAGTAAAACTAAAATTATACTCTTTCTGTCCGAAAATACTTGTCTCAGAAACGGATGTATCTAGACGTATTAAAGGGGACATGTGCATTGCTTAATTAAACTTACATCCTCTTTCTCTGAAGGAACGGTGTTCTTTACTTTTGTAAGGCCTATTTAGCCGTTTTATATGCAATTCTGCATTATAACATTCGTACTGCTAGCGAACATGTTTGTGCATTGTAGTGAGAACAATTGTTTTATCTAAGCCACTTTTACCATTTCGATTCAGTTTTGATTCTAAATCATCAAATTCATGGCGTGCAACTATGGCCACACTCAGGCAACATCTTGATGTGCCGCTTGATACTGAGAAAAGGACGTGTCTACGAATTAGGTCTAGTTAAGAAAAATGCATATATTTGTCATCATCACGTGTAGTGGAAAATTTAGTTTGAAACCTCCGGCCTATTGATCGTTGCGATGCATACAACCATTTTTGTAAAGTTGATGTATGGCAACGAGGCCGCAATCATCGACAAATAGAATACAAGACATAGATAACTACAGACGAACCATGTTAAAGGTTTCAAATCAACACTTATTATTAAGTCGACTTCTCGAGCGATAATGCCTTCAAGAAGAATTAAACGCTCCCGCGTCTTCGTCGTCCAGTCTGACTGTAAATGGTCAGACAAGTATTTCTTCCTACGAGACAACACCTTGAACAAGATAATGACGCAAGTTCATCGTTCCCGAGACTAACAAATCAACGATACAAAAAGGATTTTCACCCCAGATATGAAGCGGTGTTTCAAACACCATCTTGAACACAGACGTGCTTCCAACTCTGAAGGACATAACTTGTTTTCATTGTGTGCCTACTTGAGATCTCTCCAGGATCCTGCTATTGTACTTTAACACTGCTATGGTTTGATATGTGGCAATCAGAAATGGTTGAGGAAACCTCCATTCCGAGGGAAAATTTAGATATAAGCACAAATTTCCTTTAGAAAAGAAACATGTATAATGAACAACAACCTCATGTTCAAAGAAAAGACAGGCTAACTGCAGATCTGATATGATCATACATTATTCTCAATACAAACATACACGCATGCAGTACAGTAGACTGGTTTATTTCACGACAATTCAATTGATCGTGTGATCAGGTGCTAAGCTTACGAAAGGTCATGGCTGCGCCATCCACTGGCCTTGGGTGCGGAAGGTAATTAATCTGTGCATCGGGATTGATCAACTCCCATATGATACATTAAATATGAATCAATATCTTCTTTATATCCTAACTTAGTTAATTACTTAAGCTAAGCAGAGCTAGTGTTCTACTCACTCATAGCCAACGCAGAGATGATGCAGGATGATGGTGACCTGCAGCCTAGCGAGCATGTTGCCTGCGCAGATCCGAGGGCCACCTCCGAACACCTGGTATGTTCCTGGCTTTGCCGGTTCCTGCATTCATATGCCCTCTTAGATTATCACGCAAAGAATATAGCTTCTATAATTCAAAAAATCACTTCTATTTTTCACTCTAAAATGCAAATAATATCATCTATGTAGGATATGGTGTGTGAATTTTATGCACACAAACCTTTTGTTTCGAAATAGGGCCACTTATGGGAACTGTGTAAAAATGGTAATATAGTTATTTGCTTTATTTTTATTTAAATAGTACATGGTCATATTTTTTAACCACAACTCACATGCACATAGTTCATATAACTTGCTTGTATATATGGTTTTATTTTATTCAGATTTTTTTAGCCATCATTTTGTTTTCCGAAAACTGGCCAGGGGATAAATTGCTTTGAAATATAGTAGCTTAAGGTGGTTAAGTGAGCTCAAATAGGAAAAAAATCTGAAGCAAACCGATATTCTAGAGGAGGAGTGGGTTTTTTCCTGAGTTGATCGATGCATGATGATAAACATGAATTGCACCTGACAAGTACTAGATAGCATACTTACATCCCATCTGTCAGGATTGAAGGAGAGGGGATCCTGGTAGTAATTGGGATCGGTGTGCACTGATGTCAACCACACCAGCACGGCCCATCCCTTTGGTATGGTGTAGCCGCGGTACTCCACATCCTTGTTCGTCACACGGTGGACCATTGGGGCGATGTTGGCCATCTGAATTGTCTCCTCCACCACCTTCGCGGTGTACTTCATCTTTGGGATGTCATCGTGGGTAATCATCAAACCCATTGACGTAGACCCACCTTTGCTTTTGCTCATCGCTACATTCTCATCCCGAAGCTTAGCAAGGACAACCGGGGATTTTGCGAGGTGGTAGACAGCCCACATGATGGCGATGGTAGTGGACTCGTAGCCGGCGATGACGAGGGAGATGATGTTATGTACCACCTCCTCGTCACTCAATTTCTTCCCGTGCTCATCCTTCATCTGCATCAATCCGCTCATAAGATCATCACACTCCTTGTACATCTTCCTTGCTTGCAGCTCCTCCCGGAAGACGGCATCTAGCTTCTGGCGACACTGCATATCATTAATTTGTAAGATTATTTTCTTAATTTTTCTACGGTACAAAATATGATTGTAAAACCGTACTTGTTATATCTCGAAGGAATAAAACCAGATTGCATATTAAGTGGTTTAGAATTTCACAACCGATTGAGTGGAATTTTAAGAGTTGACATGGTTGCACATTTCTATATCAAAATTACACACATTTTCTAGAACATGAACTACCATGCTTGTAGTGGAGAAAGAATGGGTGGTCAAGATCATTAATTTACAAACAAGTACTTCCTCCGTCCCATAATATAAGAGCGTTGTTGACAACAGTATTGTCAAAAACGCTCTTATATTATGGGACTAAGGGAGTATTTGTTTTGGTGGAATTAGATATATACATTTAGAAAAATGGGCAAAAATTGAGCAAATAAAATACCTTTTGTGCAGTGTGAGATGTTGTCCCTGGAATATCAAAGGGGAATGCCCGTAGACCATCAAGCAATTTGCCGAACCACATATCAATCTTGTCTGTCAAAGGCGACGGCTCCATGCTTATGAACATCTTGCAGATGTTGGCAAAAGTCACCTGCAACCATTGGTTAATCAAGCTTGAGTTTAGCATTATTGCACTAGATTAATTATGATAATATTGTTTGCCCAACCAGTTTTTCTGCACAAATGTTCAACTACGTTTTGCCTCTTTATTAGTACTAGATTTCTACAATGAATTAAAAATTTGAACACAATATATAGAACATATTTGTAGCCCATGGCGAATAACAATTTTCAGATTTCCAGCCAGTTTTTGCACTCCTCTTGGAACTACAATTACACAAACAAAAAAGTTATGGCACAGACAAACGTTCAATTTAAACTAGAAAAATGGAGTAGAATTGCACAAAAAAGTGCAATTTCAACAACAAGAACAACAACAAAATTAAAGAGGAAGTCCAACTGCAGCAAAAATAACAATGTGCGATTGCATAAAAAACGTACAACTGCATAAAAACAATACAACTGCAATAAATACAAAATCGGAAAAAGGGACTATCATAAGTGTCACAGCTGTGATGTGAACACATGGCAACGCCGAATTTTTTCATGACAAGTTTAGTGATGCGAGGATAACAACTTTAGTTGTCAAGCATAACAATTTTTTTCGGATAGCTAATTTTAATATATTTTTCTTTTCGGATGACAACTTTAGCCACACGTGTGAAACTGTTGAGGAAAATGTGATTTGAACGACATTTCATAATCCTTGGTACAGTAGAGAAAAAAAGCAGCCAACTCCTAATAAAGTAGGACGCCAATAACACCCACACGTGTGGGTGTTAAGGAGTCTGCCCACATGTTTTGTGTGGTGTCTAAGAGGATCAGCCCACACGCCTACGTGTGGGTAAAACAAGTAATGCCCACACGCCTTTCTTTTTTCTCGCGATCTGTCTCACATGCCTACGTGCGGGCAAAATAGATAACGCCCACATGCCCGTACGTCAGGCCTCCTACCTCATGGTCCCACACGCCCCGCGTGACAGTCATCACGCGCCCCGCGGTTGCCATGGTTTGGACCCTCTTCCACGTTCATTTAACTGCAATTGCCATGTTGCTAAACTACAGTTGCCATGTCAGACAACTACAGTTGCCTTGGTTGCTCAATTACAGTTGCCATCTCAGGTCAAGTGCCAGATGGCATTTTTGGACAACTGCAGTTGTTGCCATGTATGGTCTGGTTTACTATATTTGCCATGATTTGAAAAGTTTAAGGGTTGCCACCTACTAATACTAGGCAGTTGCCATGTGTGATCCGCTTTACTACAGTTGTCATGATTTGAAAATTTTAGGAGTTGCCACCTAGTAACACTAGGCAGTTGCCGTGTCGCGCTACAAAGAGACATGACAAAATAACATGTTCGGGTAAAGAAAGAGTTGCCCATCTGCTTACAAGCACATTAGGGCAGTTGCCATGTCCCCTGCAAAACACATGGCAACTGACATTTACGGGTAAAATAGAGAGTTGCCATCTGCTTACAAGCATACTAAGGCAGTTACCATGTACCCTACAAAACACATGGCAACTAGCAGCTTTGGGTGTGGGAGAGGAGACGGGCTTGTGGGCGAACTGATAAATGCCCACACACTAGCACCTGTGCGTGAGCGAAAACTAACGTGTGGTAAACTGCTAAACGCTCACAATCGATCCCTCCGTGTGGTGAAAACGGACGTGTGGGCGACCAGATGAATGACCACACACCAGCCCAGTCTTACGTGGCACCACAAACATACCAACATTCGTGCAACCACAAACGGTCGTGGATCCACACATATGGGCGAGATGCAAATGCCCACACATGTGGGCGTTAGTATTTCCAATAAAGTAATGTGATTTGCAGTTGATTATCTTTTTTATCTCCTTGGCGGCCACAATGGTACCCTTATCCGCCCAGTCTCGCAGGGTAATGATCCTTTTTAGTAGCTTTATTCAATTTCGGAAATCAATTACCATTCTATAACCTGTAACAATTCTTTGTGGGATCAATTCATCTTTATCATTAGGAACAACAGTAATACCTCCCTTCATAGGGACATAATGGACTGGACTTACCCACTGACTATCAGCAATGGTATAAATTATACCTGCCTCCAGAAGCTTTAGTATTTCTTTTCTTACCACTTCTTCCATCTTAGGATTTAACCGTCGTTGGTGATCAACAACCGGTTTAGCGTCTTTCTCCAATTTTATTTTGTGCTGGCATAGAGTGGGACTAATGCCCTTAAGATCATCAAGAGTATATCCAATAGCAGCACGGTGCTTCTTCGGAGTTTTCAATAATTTCTCTTCTTCTTGCTCTACACTACAAGAATATTGTTAATACATGACAGTTTCAGTCCGTCACAGACCTATGTAAAATTGTCATGCAAAGGTATGTGTGACGGATTTAAAATCCGTCATGTATATCGCGTCATAATTTGACCACCGTACACTCCATGAGGATCATCGAAAACCGTCACCGGCCATGACGGATCTTGACCGTCATGACTATGGTGCTCATAACGGCATTAACTTCTATGCCACATCACCATATGACATGGATCTGACATGGCAGCCTGTGTAGTAATCAGCCCATCTAAGTTTTGGCCAACTAAATTTCAGCCCTGTCCAAGAGTGGCGGCCCATATAGCAATCGACCCAATTATAATTTAAGCCCATTAATTTCAAGGCCCACTAAAATTCACGCATCTCTCATTTTCCATGGAAAATTTACGCCAATAAGAATTTGACAGAAAGTATATGCTCATGTCAATAGAAAAACAAAATTACAACAACATATCCAAAAATACACTTCTACAGGAGTGGAAAAAAAGACCCAAAAAACCTTAATTTTACAAGCATGTCCCGAAGAACACTATCCTACTCTACAACCAGCACCACGCCCACCAAGCGATGGCCACTCTTATCAGGCGGCCACACACCAACTAGGGGTCTTCCAAGCGGCAGATCCACCCGTCCATGCCAAAGTTGTTAAAACGCATGTCTTTCTTGTTGAAAATGCTACCATAACCAATATCTGCCACATGATGAAAAATATGTTGCGTTATAAAAAATTACAGCCAGTAGGTTAACTACAAGTAGCTTACTACACATTATCAAGTTCTATATTTTTTCACTCCCAAGATGCAAAGTAGTGCAACACATTAACAAAGGTGTGAGAAGAAACAACTGGTGGCAACAAAAAGAAATGATGAGCATACATAGATCAATAGAGTTGGAAGTAAACTCCATTTTTCTTATTTTTAAAAATCACTACAGTAAACTTGATAAGAAATGCAGCCCAGCTGAATAATGCGCATTAATGAAAATTCCTAGCCATTGTTTCTCAAAAGGTAAAAAAGAATGAAACAATTCCATGATGATTATGTCTTGATGGAATACCTGTATATGATATTCCACAAGAAAAAGATCTGGCATATGTGGCTTACGATTAATCTAGATGAAAATACATTTGTAAGATACTCCTATAGATAAAAATAGTCCGACTACAGATACAACAGATATTGTGTAGAATACATAAAGGATTGGATCAAGTAGAAGTCAGTTTTTGTATGTATTATTACACATATAAAAATAGTAACTATAGATACAACAAATATTATGTAGTATCACACTTCAGTATATTACGGGCATTACCTGCCCTTACATATTTAGCTAAAAAGGCATAAAAAGTTAGTATAAACATTCTGATTGTATAGCATTCAATATTCATACTTTGTTCCCAAACCATCAAATGCTTGGTACACTCATTAATTAACCAATACAAACAGTTTTGATCATTATAAATTTATAGTTCACGATATCTAAGATTAACTTTGGCATGTTAGTCCAAGGAGATCATCTAGGGATTCAATACAGTGACACATGAATTCTAGGAACTACACAATTAGGATGATATGTCATATCTCAACTAAATAATGCACAATTCACAATGCTAGCTAGTTATTTGCACAATATTTCAAGTGTCTTCTATTGAGTGAATCTATGAGGTAACACAGAAACAGTTGTTGGTGACATTAAAAGATAACTCTAAGTGAAGACAATGTAATTACAGTAAAACATTGTTTCCCCCTCCATACTATCTGTTATTGGTAGTAATCTCATTCAAAATGGATTGAACAGAAAAAGGAAGTTAATCAAGCCACAAAGAAGATAATTTTTGGCATCCAAGCAAAAAGATATATGCAATACACAACGACTAGCAATTTTTTAGTTCTAGCCTACTTATCACGTAGTACATTTTTTCCATTTTCAATAAGAATACTATTACAGTGACCTACATATATTTGTAATATAATCTGACCTACATATATGAATGTTTTAGCATCTCTCAGTTCTTTTTAATTCACACACCAGGCTAAACATCCGGTTAGCCATACTTCTACCTTATCTTACCAGGCTAAAGATCATCATCAACTCTGGAGCTATTCCAGTGGCATTAAAAGGATGTTTTTGGGCATCATGAGAGAAGGTTAATTCCAATTTTGCAAGTCTCGACACTTGAACTGATCAGAAATTTCACATCAACATAACCACAGACACGGCTAACTACAATTTATAAATCCATGCAAGTTAAACATGTCAAAACTACGTTGAAATCCACATATATTATTTTCCTTTTAATAGGTGTATATCTAAGAAATTAGACATACTAACACATGTATGTTGCGCTACATATATATGATTACTTAGAATGATACATAATCCAGATAAACGGCTTGCATATTCTGACAATGTGTGTGGTTTCTTAATATTTACGCATTTTTATGACATCCAAATTTATAGTTATTTCCAGTTAATAATTAGACAGTGTTTCAGGTAAATAATTCGGTTTTTTCTCAAGTACTACATACACGCATCTGCAAAACAAGTTGATTCTGGCAAGATACAGAGTCACAGCTGAATTTATATCTAACAGGTTGAAGTTACCAAATTAACTCCCAACAGATCTGTACCAAAGCAACATGAAGACCGGTGCATCTTAGAATTTTTTTAGCTATATCATACTATGGATTAGCATTAGCTTGCACTGATTAAATTATGTGTAACAGTGCAAGAGAACCAGATCCACAAAAGCATCAACAACTAACCAAGCTCACATGTTCATCTAAGCAATTGAATCCACCACTAAACTGAACAAAAACATGATTCGTATTTAGATTGTAGGTAGCATCTAGATTTGGGCGTAAAGGGGGGAGATGGGATAAGCTCACCACGCTAGGAGGGCAGAACGCAACCGTCGGTGAGCTCATTCATGTGGTGCAGGATAGGAGGCCAAGGGGGTGGTGGACAAGCTACTTCACCTCCTCCGGAGGAGAGAGCTCGTTGGGGACAGCCACGTCAAGGAGGAGGACGTCCTGTACACCATTGGATGGGTGGAGAAGGAAGTAGTCATTAGTAGGATAGAAATCAACCCTAAT
Source organism: Triticum urartu (assembly GCF_003073215.2). Lineage (NCBI taxonomy): Eukaryota > Viridiplantae > Streptophyta > Magnoliopsida > Poales > Poaceae > Triticum > Triticum urartu. Next base: position 69,704,722 of record NC_053027.1, read on the forward strand.
AAATAGTACAGCCAAGTACACCAAGTAACCAAAAGACATCATTTTGTTGCTTCGTATGTTATCTCCGGTGCTTCAAATTATTTGGCGAAGTCTTGTGCATGTTTGTGTTACCTGTAATTGCTGAGTGCTGGTTGTAGAACAGGTCCTGTGTCTATATCATATATGTTATTTTTATCTTTATATCCAGCTACAACTATATATGGTTCAGAATTCCCACCTTCAAGTTCTCTTCTCCTATGTGTGTATTAAGATTGTGTAGGCTACAGCTGTAACCTCGGATAAATATCAACAACTCTATACTGGAGGCTGCAGCTATGATTTTATTGCCAATTAATTGGTAAGTTTTTCTCTAAATATAATTGGCATTAGCATTTCTTCAGGATCCATTCTATTTGACAGTTTGATCCCTTATTTATACAATTGATAGAGTTATTTGAATAAGTAAATCTTTGAACACTCTTCTAACAATATAGATTTTTTAAGAAATATTGATTTGTATATGATAATATAGATTCTTTGAACACACTCACAGTATTTGATTATTGTTTCGCCCCTTGCTGTACATATTTTGTAGTGACAACACCAGAATTGGTATGCTCTTGCCTGAGCTTATAATTCAGGGCTACTGAAAACCATGATTACCAATGCTCAACACAGGTGTGTATAGATGCAAACATTATATGCATCTAGCAGGGCAACGCCCAACACCCAGCAAAAAGGCGCAACAGACCCACGAACAACTAAACAAACGGATTGTTAACCTGGAAAAAGAGCGGCGCAGCGAAGTAGGCAGCCCGCTTCTGGTAAAAGATTAAATTGCATATTTGACAACAATTTGTCCCCAAAATTAAAAACAAGATGTCCACTACAGACTAACCACATCTAGCACAAGCAATCTGTCCCATCAAATTGTTTACTCCAGGCAATATAGGCACGGCAGCACAACCTTACCTGACGCCATGGCGATTGTTCAGGGGAAGGGCGTGCTTCTGCTGTACCAGTGATCCTCCTTGAAGGTCGAGAATGAGGAGCAGCACCGGCGTTCGCCGCGACCGTCATCGAGTAGGACAAGGACGCAGTGTCCGCCCTCCTCCCAGAGGGGCGGCTGCAGGGTGCGCCACGTCTGTGGATCCTGGGGGAGGAGATCCTCCGCGCCGCCCTGCTCGAGGTGGAACATCAGAAGGCGAGGGCGCACGTGGGGGCGCTAAAGACGGTGGAGAAGAGCCGCCAGAGGCCATCAGACATGCGCCAATAACGAAGGCGATGAGAGAGGCCGAAACCCTAGCACGGGTGTGGGATTTGGGCGAGCGGTAGAGGCCGGGAAGGGAAAATCTTGCCAGGGGGGAGGATGGAGCCGAAAGAGCCGACCTCGGCGGTGTGCACCGCGCCGGCGATAGCTGCCGGAATCAGGAGTGGGCAGTTGTGGTGGCTGAGGGAACGAAGGAGAGAATGGGGATTAGGGTTAGATGGAGATGGATCGTGGGTTAAATAGGCTGGCTCCAAAATTTTGCCACGGGCCGCGTCGGCGACATAAAATTTCGCATGTCCACGCGCGCGCTCGAAATTTCTGGCGCGTCCTCCTTTTATTTTTAACTTCTATTATATTACACATTCAACTGACATATGGTCCAACCAAGAAACCACACACGACACATCAGCGGGAGCCATCGGTGACGGTCCAGATGACGCATAATAAAGAAAGAAAAAGACAAGACTTGCAAGTTGATATGTGACATTTTCCGTGACGGCCCATCGATGTCCATCATAAAGGGCTACCTTTTTCGGAGGGCAGTCACATCCTGCTGATCGATGACGTTTTTCGTGACGGATAAGAGAAAATCGTCATCATCCATGACGATTTCTAGTAACATCACCAGAAATCCGTCATGTATTAACAGGTTTCTTGTAGTGCTGAAATGTTAACACTAATAATAACAGGATATGTCTTCTTTTCATTAAGATAAGCATATTTGAGAGTATCAGGTAATGGTTTAAGCTCAAACACGGGATCACCCTTGGGTGGAGGAGGATCCCCTAGAATTTTAACAGGCAAGTTGTGTTTCAAAACAGGTCCCTGTTTAAAGAATACTTCATCTATTTCCCTTCTTTCATTCATAAACATATCATTTTCATGGTCAAGCAAATATTGTTCTAAAGGATCATTAGGAGGCACGACAATAGAAGCAAGACCAATAATTTCATCTTTACTAGGCAATTCTTTATCATGGGGTTGTCTATGAAATTTAGAAAATTAAAATCATGAGACATATCCCCTAGACCAACAGTAACAATATCCTTTTCGCAGTCTATCTTAGCATTAACAGTATTCAAGAAGGGTCTGCCAAATATAATGGGACAAAATTCATCTTGTGGGGAACCAAGAACAAGAAAATCAGTAGGATATTTAACCTTCCCACAGAAGACTTCAACATCTCTAACAATCCCAACTGGTGAAATAGTATCTTTGTTGGCAAGCTTAATTATAACATCAATTTCTTCTATCTCAGCAGGTGCAATATCATGCATAATTTCTTTGTATAAGGAATGAGGTATTGCACTTGCACTAGCACCTATATCACATAAGCCATGATAACAATGATCTCCTATTTTAATAGAAATAACAGGCATGCCAACAACAGGTCTATGGTTACCCTTAGTATCGGGTCTAGCAATTCTAGCAGCTACATTACAGAAATAACTAACATTCCCATCAATATTATCGGCTAAGAGATCTTTAACCATAGCAATACTAGGTTCAACTTTAATTTGCTCAAGAGGTGTGGGTGTTCTAGTATTACTCTTATGAACCACAGTTGAAGCTTTAGCATGATCCTTTATTCTAACAGGGAAAGGTGGTTTCTCAATATAAGCGGTAGGAACAATAAGATCAACATTATAAGTGATAGTCTTTTCTTCAACTTTAATAGGTTCAACTACTTTTACTTCAACGGGAGGATTATATTTAAACCACTTTTTCTTAGGGAGATCAACATGAGTAGCAAAGGATTCACATAAAGAAGCTACTATCTCAGAGTCAAGTCCATATTTGCTGCTAAATTCATGGAAAACATCGGTATCCATAAAAGATTTAACACAATCAAACTTAGGTGTTATACCTGACTCCTTACCGTCGTCGAGGTCCCAATCTTCAGAGTTGCATTTAATTCTTTCCAATAAATCCCATTTGAATTCAATAGTCTTCATCATAAAAGAACTAGTACAAGAAGTATCGAGCATGGAGCGATTATCGAGAGAAAGTCGAGCATAAATTTTTTGAATAATATTTTCTCTTGAGAGCTCATGATTGGGGAATGAATATAACATTGACTTAAGCCTCCCCCAAGCTTGAGCAATGTTTTATCCTTCGCGAGGTCAAAAATTATATATATAATTACGATCACAATGACCAAGATGCATAGGATAAAACTTCTGATGAAATTCCAGTTTCTATCGGTTGTAGTTCCATGATCCCATATCATCACATAGCCTAAACCATGTCAATGCCTTTCCCTTAAATAATCCACAAACTTCATCCACATAGATTATGTGCAAATCGGGATGCAATGTTCCATCTCCTGTAAAAGGACTAGCTAGAAGTTTCTCTATCATACCCGAGGGAATTTCAAAGTAAACATTTTCAGTGGGTTCAGTAGGTTGAGGAGAAACTCTTTGCTCTACTGGTCAGGGTGAAGATACCCGAACAAGCCCCTCAAAGGATTATGTTCCATAGTGACAAGTGACAGTAAATTTCAGCACACTATACAAATTTTTCCTTACCAAATTCTACCTACCAAAGGCGCTTCACTCCCCGACAACGGCACTAGAAAAGAGTCTTGATGACCCACAAGTATAGGGGATCTATCGTAGTCCTTTCGATAAGTAAGAGTGTCGAAACCAACGAGGAGCAGAAGGAAATGACAAGCGGTTTTCAATAAGGTATTCTCTGCAGGCACTAAAATTATCGGTAACAGATAGTTTTGTGATAAGGTAATTTGTAATGGGTAACAAGTAATAAAAGTAAATAAGGTGCAGCAAGATGTCCCAATCCTTTTTGTAGCAAAGGACAAGCATGGAAAAACTCTTATATAAAGGAAAACACTCCCGAGGACACATGAGAATTATCGTCAAGCTAGTTTTCATCATGCTCATATGATTCACGTTCGTTACTTTGATAATTTGATATGTGGGTGGACCGGTGCTTGGGTACTGCCCTTCCTTGGACAAGCATGCCACTTATGATTAACCCCTATTGCAAGCATCCGTGATGTCTACTACACAACCATCTTCTTGTAGACGTTGTTGGTCCTCCAAGTGCAGAGGTTTGTAGGACAGTAGCAGATTTCCTTCAAGTGGATGACCTAAGGTTTATCAATCCGTGGGAGGCATAGGATGAAGATGGTCTCTCTCAAACAACCCTGCAACCAAATAATAAAGAGTCTCTTGTGTCCCCAACACACCCAATACAATGGTAAATTGTATAGGTGCACTAGTTCGGCAAAGAGATGGTGATACAAGTGCAATATGGATGGTAGATATAGGTTTTTGTAATATGAAAATATAAAATCAGCAAGGTAACAAGTAATAAAAGTGAGCATAAACGGTATTGCAATGCGTTGAAACAAGGCCTAGGGTTCATACTTTCACTAGTGTAAGTTCTCTCAACAATAATAACATAATTGGATCATATAAGTATCCCTCAACAGGCAACAAAGAGTCACTCCAAAGTCACTAATAGAGGAGAACAAACGAAGAGCTTATTGTAGGGTATGAAACCACCTCAAAGTTATTCTTTCTGATCGATCTATTCAAGAGTCAGTAGTAAAATAACATGAAGCTATTGTTTCCGTTCGATCTATCCTAGAGTTCGTACTAGAATAACACCTTAAGACACAAATCAACCAAAACTCCAATGTCACCTCAAGTATCCGTGGGTATAATTATACGATATGCATCACACAATCTCAGATTCATCTATTCAAACCAACAGAAAGTGCTTCAAAGAGTGCCCCAAAGTTTACACCGGAGAGTCAAGACGAAAACGTGTGCCAACCCCTATGCATAAGTTCACAAGGTCACTGAACCCGCAAGTTGATCACCAAAACAAACATCAATTAGATCACGTGAATATCCCATTGTCACCATAGATAAGCACATGCAAGACTGTGACGCCCCCGATTTAATCGTACACTAATCATACACGCAAACGTGTACGATCAAGATCAGGGACTCACGGAAAGATATCACAACACAACTCTACAAATAAAATAAGTCATACAAGCATCATATTACAAGCCAGGGGCCTCGAAGGCTCGAATACAAGAGCTCGATCATAGACAAGTCAGCGGAAGCAACAATATCTGAGTACAGACATAAGTTAAACAAGTCTGCCTTAAGAAGGCTAGCACAAACTGGGATACAGATCGAAAGAGGCGCAGGCCTCCTGCCTGGGATCCTCCTAACTACTCCTGGTCGTCGTCAGCGGGCAGCACGTAGTAGTAGGCACCTCCGATGTAGTAGGAGTCGTCGTCGACGGTGGCGTCTGGCGCCTGGGCTCCAACATCTGGTTGCGACAACCAGGTAGAAGGGATAGAGGGAAAAGAAGGAGAAAGCAACCGTGAGTACTCATCCAAAGTACTCGCAAGCAAGGAGCTACACTACTTATGTATGCATTGGTATCAAATGGATTAAGGGTATCATATATGGACTGAACTGCAGAATGCCGGAATAAGAGGGGTATAGCTAGTCCTTTCGAAGACTACGCTTCTGGCAACCTCCATCTTGCAGCAGGAGAAGAGAGTAGATGGTAAGTTCACCAAGTAGCACCGCATAGCATAATCCTAACCGATGATCCTCCCCTCGTCGCCCTGTGAGAGAGCGATCACCGGTTGTATCTGGCACTTGGAAGGGTGTGTTTTATTAAGTATCCGATTCTAGTTGTCATAAGGTCAAGGTACAACTCCAAGTCGTCCTGTTACCGAAGATCACGGCTATTCGAATAGATTAACTTCCCTGCAGGGGTGCACCACATAACCCAACACGCTCGATCCCATTTGGCCGGACACACTTTCCTGGGTCATGCCCGGCCTCGGAAGATCAACACGTCGCAGCCCTACCTAGGCACAACAGAGAGGTCAGCACGCCGGTCTAAATCCTATGGCGCAGGGGTCTGGGCCCATCGACCTTTGCACACCTGCACGTTCCGAACGCGGCCGGAAGCAGACCTAGCCTAGTGGCGTTCCAGTCCAATCCGGCGCACGCCGCTCAGTTGCTGACGTCACGAAGGCTTCGGCTGATACCAAGACGTCGAGTGCCCATAACTGTCCCCGCATAGATGGTTAGTGCGTATAGGCCAGTAGCCAGACTTAGATCAAATACCAAGATCTCGTTAAACGTGTTAAGTATCCGCGAACACCGACCAGGGCCAGGCCCACCTCTCTCCTAGGTGGTCTCAACCTGCCCTGTCGCTCCGCCTCAAAGTAACAGTCGGGGGCCGTCGGGAACCCAGGCCCACCTCTACCGGGATGGAGCCACCTGCCCCTTTAGCCTCCATCTCCAAACAGTATCACCAGTAATGTAACAATGTAAAGTATATAGCATATGCCCGTGATCACCTCCCGAAGTGATCACGGCCCAGTAGTATAGCATGGCAGACGGACAAGAATGTAGGGCCACTGATGGTAAACTAGCATCCTATACTAAGCATTTAGGATTGCAGGTAAAGGTAACAACAGTAGTAGCAAGGACAGGCTATGCATCAGGATAGGATAACGGAAAGCAGTAACATGCTACACTACTCTAATGCAAGCAGTATAGAGAAGAGTAGGCGATATCTGGTGATCAAAGGGGGGGGGCTTGCCTGGTTGCTCTGGCAAGAGAGGGGGGTCGTCAACTCCGTAGTCGTACTGGGTAGCAGCGGCGTCGGTCTCGGTGTCTAGCGAGAGAAGAGGGGGAAGAAACAATAAATATTTAAGCAAACAGATGCATAGCGATGCATGACATGACAAGTATCGGTGCTAGGGGTGCCCTAACGCGGTATGAGGTGATACCGGTGAAGGGGGGAAACATCCGGGAAAGAATCCCCGGTGTTTCGCGTTTTCGGGCAGAGGAGCCGGAGGGGGAAAGTTGCGTGTTTGCTATGCTAGGGGTGTGTGGCGGACGAACGGGCTGTGTATCCGGATTCGTCTCGTCGTTCTGAGCAACTTTCGTGTACAAAGTTTTTCCATCCGATCTACGGTTTATTTTATATTAATTTTAAAAGATTTAAAACAATTTTAGGAAATACTTTAATTTGATTTAAATGGTAAAATGCTATGCGTACACAGTAGAGGCTAGCCACAGCCTATGACATGTGGGGCCAGGGGACCCGGTTGACCCAGTCAACTGTTGACTGCTCAACGGTGTGAATAGTACATGCGGGACCCCCATGTCATTCTCTCTACTAATTTCAACACTGATTTAACATTTATACTTAGCAGTGGACCCCATGTGTCATTTTCCAATTGATTCTAGTTATTTAGTTAATTTTAACAGATGGACCCACATTTCATACATTCAAATTGCGTTAATTTAATTAAATGGATTAATTAGCAATTGGGGGTCCTTCCAGTCAGCGTCTCAAGGGCTAATCAACAGAGCCATTTAGTCCAATTAGTCCCCAATAGTCAGGGACACGATAACTGGCCGGGGTTAACCGCCGGCGACCTTCTGAGCGGCAGAGACACGTCGAAGGTCCACGGGAGCGGCGGACGAGGGCAACAGAAGGCACCCCACAGTCGCGCGCATCTAGGGGGCTTCGCAGCACGCGTTGGAGTTGCCGGAATCGTCGGGAACGATGAGTCCCGCGGTGGTGGAGCCACGGCTTGCTCCGGGATGGTGCACGGGCGCGGCGCGGGCATGTGTGTGCGCGGCCGGTGGTGGTGAGCACGAGCTCCCGACGCGGTGGTGCGGCGAACTTCGGCGAGGAAAACGCGATGGAGAAACGGAAAGCGGGAGCAGGGGGTCGAGGGGGAGTCTCACATCGAGCGGCAGGGGAGGCTCATGAGCTCGGCGGAGGCCGTGGCGGGTCGGAGAGGTGGCCGACGAGGCGCGGGCCGCTGGTGACGAGGCGGTCGGGCAGGGGCGACGACGGGTGGAGCAGAGGGGCAGGCGCGGACATGAGGGGAAGGAGGGAGCCCGGATCCACGACGGGGCCTCCGGGATCCGCCCCTCTCTGGCGACGAGCGGCTTGGCGTGGTATGGACGTGGAGAATCAGGCGACGGCGGCCATGGCAGGAGCTCCAGCACGGCGGTGTCGCGAGGACAGTGGGGCGGAGGCGGCGGTTAGGGCTTGCCAGCGGCGCGACCGGAGTGGCTCGAGGTGGATGCGAAAGGCAAGGAAGAGCTCGGGCGTGAGGCACGGCGGGGGCGCGAGGGAGGTCTCCCTCCCATGGGGCGAGTGGGGAGGGAGTTTAGGGTTCGGTCGCCCCATGGGTGATGTAGGCGCCGGCTGGGCCGGCCTGGTTGGCACCGAGGCCATCTGGGCCATGGCCCAGCAAGGGGGGTGTTCTCTTTTTTTTATCCTTTCCTTTTTTCTTTATTTTCTTTTCTGCTTATTTATTTCTCCTATCATGTTTTCTTTTAGCCTTTAATCTATTTTCGAATCTAAAGAGATAAAAGTAGTTTCTAATTTAGTGTATCTAAATATACTACTGCCACATTAACTATGGACCCCAATAAAATAGGTTAGTATTTTGTTAATTGAAAAAGGCATGTAATTAATTGTTTTTGATACTGTCATAATTATTTTAGAGCCTTTAAACATTTCTTCAGAGTTTGGTTTCGCCACCACAATTACCTATGATTTTTCCGACACCTTTAGGACATTTTTATTTTAGCGTTTCAAAACTTTTGTTGCTTGCTTGATTTTGAATTTGAATTTGAATCGTTTTCGAACTAACGCAAGGTTAGCAACAGTAACCGAGGTGACGTGGCATCATTTGCAGAGGGTTACTGTAGCTTAATTATCCGGGCGTCACAAAGACATACATCAAGTGTTCTCAAATCCTTAAAGACTCAATCCGATAAGATAACTTCAAAGGAAAACTCAATCCATTACAAGAGAGTAGAGGGGGAGAAACATCATAAGATCCAACTATAATAGCAAAGCTCGCGATACATTAAGATCGTGCCGAATGAAGAACACGAGAGAGAGAGAGAGAGAGATCAAACACATAGCTAATAGTACATATCCTCAGCCCCGAGGGTGAACTACACCCTCCTCGTCATGGAGAGCACCGGGATGATGAAGATGGCCACCGGTGAGGGATCACCCCCTCCAGCAGGGTGCCGGAACAGAGTCCCGATTGGTTTTTGGTGGCTACAGAGGCTTGCGGCGGTGGAACTCCCGATCTAGGTTATGTTTTGGAAGTTTGGGTATATATAAATTTTTTTGGTGTGGGTATCACGTCAAGGGGGTCTCCGAGTCGTCCACGAGATAGGGCGACGCGCCGAGGTGGGTGAGCGCGACCTCACCCTCGTGGACGGCCCGGGACTCTTCTGGCCCAACTCTTTTACTCCGGGGGCTTCTTTTGGTCCATAAAAATCATCAAAAATTGGCACGTCAATTGGACTCTTTTTGGTATTCCTTTTCTGCGATACTCAAAAACAAGGAAAAAACAGAAACTGGCACTGGGCTCTAGGTTAATTGGTTAGTCCCAAAAATCATATAAAATAGCATGTAGATGCATATAAAACATCCTAGATGGATAATATAATAGCATGGAACAATAAAAAATTATAGATACGTTGGATACGTATCAAGCATCCCCAACCTTAATTCCTACTCGTCCTCGAGTAGGTAAATGATAAAAACAGAATTTTTGAGGTGGAATGCTACCTAACATATTCATCAATGTAATCTTCTCTATTGTGGCAAGAATATCCAGATCCATAGGATTCAAGAAAAAATTTAATATTGACATAAAAATAATAATACTTCAAGCATACTAACCATGCAATTATGTCTTCTCAAAATAACATAGCCAAACAAAGCTCATCCCTACAAAATCATATAGTTTGGCCATGCTTCATTTTCGTCACACAAAATGCTCCCATCATGCACAACCCCGATGACAAGCCAAGCAATTGTTTCATATTTTAGTATTCTCAAACTATTTCAACTTTCATGAAATACATGAGCGTGAGCCATGGACATAGCACTATGGGTGGAATAGAATATGATGATGGAGGTTGTGTGGAGAAGACAAAAAAGGAGAAAGTCTCACATTGATGCGACTAATCAACGGGCTATGGAGATGCTCATCAATTGATGTCAATGCGAGGAGTAGGGATTTCCATGCAACGGATGCACTAAAGCTATAAATGTATGAAAGCTCAACAAAAGAAACTAAGTGGGTGTGCATCCAACTTGCTTGCTCATGAAGACCTAGGGCATTTGAGGAAGCCCATCGTTGGAATATACAAGACAAGTTCTATAATGAAAAATTCCCATTAGTATATGAAAGTGACAACATAGGAGACTCTCTACTATGAAGATCATGGTGCTACTTTGAAGCACAAGTGTGGTAAAAGGATAGTAGCATTGTCCCTTCTATGCTGTAGCGACCAGACCTCAAACAGTCTGACCTCTGTGCTCAGGTGTCATCCCTGGATCAGTAATGCTGACACCACACAGTACTTCGAAGGATTTATAACAGAGTAGCAATCACACACTTATTACATCGATGTCTCAAAGAGAACTTATTACAATAAATATGGCTTAAGGCCATCTAATAACGATAACAGCAGAAGGCTTGGAAGATAAGCGAGTCCATCAACTCCAACGGCATCACTGAGTATAGAACCACGACCTAGAAGGCACCTTACTCGTCGTCTGAAAAGTCCGCAACATAAAATGTTGCAGCCCGAAACGGGTCAACACATGGAATATGCTGGCAATGTAACACATAGTGAGTAATGAAAGATTAAGCCTATACTACATGCATATATGGCTGGTGGAAAGCTCTATGGTTACAGTTTTGCGTAAATCCAATTTTTCCCTACTGCAAAGGAATAAATTTATTTAACTATCATGGTGGTTGTTAAACATTGAGAATGGTTGACAGCATTCTCAATTCCAATTAAAATAATCATCATTAAAACCCAACAATATTAATTTAGAAATAACATGATGAGATTCACATGATATCCAAATACTAGATACTCAAAACGTTCGTAACCGGGGACACGGCTAACCATGATTGGTTTGTACACTCTGCAGAGGTTTGTGCACTTTTCCCCACAAGACTCGATCGCCTCTGTTAGATTTCTCGCACTGCATGGTGTTTGAGAAACGGATGACCAAGACACAGCCTTTCAGAAGCGCTAGCACCTTACGATGGATGGACCGATACACCTAGTTTCCCCTACATCTGCTAGTCTACCCTGTAAGAGTTCGCACGACTTAATCAACTATGCCAGAGCCCATAATGGCTTGTCGCTGCACACGGAAGTTTCTAGTTTGAAAAATCTCATGATCCCTTTGAGCCTGGGTGGCGGTCCAAAAAGAAACAGGCAATCCTGGAATACCCAGGAACCTCAATCCATCCAGATGTGTGTTTAAGTTGCCACCTTAGATAAACCATTAATTAACAAACTCACATCTGTCATGAATAACACTCACCCAATCCACGTCTACTAGCATAGCATGGCATAATAAACAAACGTAGAAGTAACTCCCAAAGGCTTTATAAATAAACAGGTAATAGGTACTACCTCCACTACTTTCCATCCCACAATTTAAATTAGATCCTAATCATGCAGTGTTTGAGAATTTGATCTAATGCAATAAAACTAGGTAGTAAAAGAGGTATGATCAAAGTGTTACTTGCCTTGCTGATGATCCGCGAAACCTAGAGATTCGAAGTAACAGGCGGCGCACTCCGGGTATTCTATCACAGACAAACAAATAAGCATACAATAAGTACTCATCCAAGCATTTCATCGAACACTTTGGGCGCATGCACACAGTGAGCACATGCTCCATGACGCGGGTGATGGAGCAGGAGGCTCTATATATACTGCCGCCTACATGGTTATCCCTACTCATCGTATGTCCTTATCGCACATCCAGAAAAAAAAATCTATGAGACCAGGTCTCACAGCCCAGCACGTGAGGCCCTTCTTGATGGCTAACATGTGGCGCCATTCACAATCTCGAAGCAAGCAGCTACTCCCACTTTGCCTAATTACCCATTCCCGATTCCAATCCCGTATGTGTCCTAACCTTGTTGTATGAGAATGAGATGCGTACATAATTCACACCCCACGATCTAGTGTTCACGTGCTGCTCTCATCCATGGCGGCACCGGATAACCTTGTCGCCGGCAGCCGCACTGTATCACCGGAGCAAGGCCTATTGTCCATGGACTCGCTAAACGACCTCGTCGCTCTGGGCTGCGTGGCTTCATGCTACCACACAACTCCCTGTCCATGACCGAACGATCTCGTCGCGGGTGGCCGTGTGGCACGATGCTACGATATATATGACTCCTTGCCCATGGGTGTGCCGAACGACCTTGTCGCTCGTAGATGGGCGATGGCGACCGCGATGCAAGATGCATCCAACTGCTATGTGATGCCGCACTCGTCCACGACGGTGGACTCCCGGCTGGTGGTTCCAGACTTGCAGTGTCAGCTAACGCGCGCGCCATGTCCGTCTAGGTGATCTGCAACTCCCGGTGAGTGATCCATGCAATGATGCAAAGAGCTAAGCTGGCTGAACAGTATAGTAATAGTAGTCCACTGCTTAATTACACCAATCTTCAGATAGCTTATATTGAAACTTGAAAGTAATTTAATCTACTAGTAACTATGAAGGTTATACAACTCCAAAGCCAAGAAGAACAGATGGCGGCCACGCGCTAAGACCATAGTTTTCACTTTCGAAACCAAATTATTTTCGCTCACCCTCGAAAGCACCGAAAAATTTCGGAAATTTCGTAAATTTCGAAAACCATTTCGAGCAAATTAACGAAATTTTTAATTAAATTTGAATTAATTCGAACACAAAGTATTGAATAAGTAAAAGTTTAGCACAAAATGTTCACCAGACCTCGTCTATCAGAATGGTGCGAACACAACTTCAGTCTTTGTAGATCCAGGTTCGAATCCCAGCGAGATAATTTTTTTTGTCAATTTTTAGTATGAAGTAGTAAAAACAATTGTTCGCCCTGTGATTCGAACCGAGGACCTAAAGTGTGCAATAACACCAGCCTACCACTCTGCTAGGCATATGAAGACAGACATGTTAGATTCCAGCTCTCTCTTATACGTTTAATTTTAAAATACCGAAATAATTTAAACAAAACATAAATGTTTCGAGGACCCTCGAAATGAGCGAAATTTTGAGAAATTTCGTCGAAAGTGAAAACTATGGCTAAGACATCGCCGCGGGCGCCCCGACAAACTTCCTCCTCTACGGCCAACGCGTGAGACAGCTCCGCACTGCTGCACTCGCTCACGCCGATGCCGGCAGACTCCAGGACCCCTCCGATCATGGCCTCTAAATCGACCCCGGCGAGGTCGAGGTTTGCACGCGGCAGTGGGCCGGAGAGGTGAGGTGCTCCCCACGGACGCCGGCCAAGGCGGCACATGCACGCACCTCTGAATCGGAACGCGGCGGCGAAGATGGATGGAGGCTTTGGACGTGCAGGCTGGTCCTGGTCCTGGTCCTGCATAAAGGCCGGGAAAAAGATGTGGCCTTTGTGCCCTCCGGCAGCTCGGCGCTGAGGCCGATGGACGTAGTTACCTTCACGACGTACGTACGGTTGACATGGACGCCGGCGGGCTCTCTGAGTCGGACATGGTGACGCAGGATTTGTATTGCGGCGAGTGAAGATGAAGAAGGGCCCGTCGACCGACGTGGCTGCGAGGACGCGGGAATGGCTTGGTCGGTGGTGTCCGTCGGCGGCACTTGTCATTGGCGCGGCCGTCGATCGACGTGGCTGCATGCGTGGTACTTCTTGTTGGAACTGACGGACGGACTCGGCCGGCCGGGGAAAAAGAGGGATTCATGCGGCGGCGCACTGACCGACGGGAGAGGAAATTGAGAGACGAGGACGCAGCGGTTAGGTGCCACCGGCGATCGATCGTCGCGGGGAGGAGAGGAGAAGCTCTGCTAGCACAGGCGGAGCCGTGGGAGCCTCCGGCGATTCATCAGGTCTCGTGACTGGCGTGGCGTTGCATCTTGTAAGGAAGGAAGGAGGAGAGAGGAGGAGGAACGCCCGCGGTGGAAAAGATGTGGTCTTTGCATGCATGCATGCATGCGCTCCGTCGGTGTGGCAGGCAATCGCGGCGGCGAGGGTGACCGGAGAGGAAGAAGGAGACGAGGTCGGTTATTGCAGATGTGGATTGAGGAGGGAAAAGATGCGGTCTTTGCATACATGCGGCCCGTCCTCCTCCGCATGGGCGCTGCCGGAGAGGCCCACCGACACCGGGTCGGCGGTGGCGGCAACGAGAGGGCGGGCGGCGAGTCGAATGGAAGCTCCGAGGTGCACGTACGAGCCGCAGCACATTAATTCGGCTGTATCCCGAAAAAAAAACTCTCGGAGACGTTTTTTTTTACAGAAGGAAAAAAGAAAACAATCGACCTTACGTAGTCGACCATGCAAAAAAAGAAAAAGAGTCTTTTCTTTCCCGTTCTTCTTCTTCTTCCACAAATACTTGTCTTAACTTAGCATAAGATAGCTGACCACACATGTCATGTGGTAAAAGAGTCTTTTCTTTAATTAAAAAAGAAAGAAAGAAAGCGGAGCCCTGCCTAACAAACGCGTCGTGCGCAATGAAGTTCCAAAAGGGAAAAAAAAGTGCACAACAACGCCAAAGACGCGATGCAAGCGAAGAAGAAAAACGGCTATCGATGGAGAGACTCTGCGGATGCGTAAGGTAAGGTACGGAATGATCCTGCGCGATTTGGTGCCGCAGACCGGCTGGCCCATGCATGCATGCATGTCGTGAGGTTATTACAACAGACTCTTTATTATTATACGATGCGTTTTTTTTTGAAACTTATACGATGCGTTTATCAGGGTGCGGGACACCCACCACACCACAGTGCAAAATTCACTTCCCTTCCCCCTCCCTTGACCCGAGCGAGGCGAGGCAGGGGAGCGGCGAGCTGCACGAGACCAACTCATGATTGACGGAGCGCCCTGATTCCTCATGGATTTTATATATAACCAGCTAATCTAGCCGCGGATTCCGTTTGTGCGCGTACATGCAGGGGCAAGTTGAGAGAGATGGGTTGGCACGCCACGGGATGGATCTTCCTCAACGCCTTCATCGGGTACGCAGTGAGTACATACATCGCACCTGCATGCTGTCGACGCGCAAATAGTTGCCATGAACTGTTTTTCGTTACGTTGTTCTGGTTGGTACTGGCTCGATCTATGCATGCACGCCTTAGCCAGGGGCGGACGTAGCAAGACCCGCCCGGTGGTGTCACTGGAGACTCGGTCTGGATGACCCCCTAAACTAGATGCAGGCTATTAGTTTAGTGCGTGATACCGCCTATGTCCTGGTCTAGGCCACGTCCAAAACTCCAAACGAGCCACTACGTCCCAGCTTCAGGTTCAGTGATATACTTAATTTCAGTGGCAGACGACGTGGATCTCAGTGAAGCCAGCACATCGCACTACTCATGCAGCTGGTCGATCTCTCGATGTCCTTTTATGTATGCATGGTGTACTAGCTTATCCCACATTCTCGATTAATTAAAAGTTTGTTAGCTCCTGCACAACATATGCAGTTAACTTTTTTTTTTGCGGGGGAACATATGCAGTTAATTAAACAAGTATTTGAGACGACACTTGTCTTGGGGACACTTGTGGGCACAAGTGAAGCATAAACCTATTGTTTTCTATCCGCAGGATATAGGATTGGGCCTTTCAACTACATATAAGATACAATTGTAACATTATAAACTATACGTACTATATAACGATGCTGTTGAAAGTGTGTTATCTCCACAGCATGCAATTACTATACTATTAATTTGAGCACACTTGTGTTGGGCTACTTCGGGCACAAGTGAAGCACAAACCTATTATTTCAATCCGGGGGTTACAGGCTCCAGCTTTTGAACTGCAGTGATACTATATAAAACTGTGAGACATCGTCAAGTTTTTTTTTTATCGGTACCAACAATGCAACTTGTAAATTATCAGTAATTTTGTATGGCGAATCATTCCCCATGCGTCATGCTTTAGTGGAAATATAAATTATAATGATGTTATCTATCAAGTCAACATAGCAACCGGAGACGTGGGCTCCAATGTGTGTGTTCCCTACTTTTGTACTTCCTCTGGAACTCTTAAAGCCTCACAGGTTAAAAAAATATCCTAAAGAGTATCTCCTGAGCAAACTTCTGTTAGATGCTTGACCAGCAAATGAGCCCATGATAAGTCAAAGCCGCCATATTATAGTGATTAGTAATGGGGTGCAATTGTTCTCTAGCCAGCTCCACTCTTAAAGCCATGCATGTTAAAAACATCCTAAGAGTATCTCACGAGCAAACTTCTGTTAGATGCTTGACTAGCAAATGAACTCATGATAAGTCAAAGCCACCATATCATGGTCATTATTACGGGGTACAAATGTTCTCTAGCTAGGTCAACACTTAGAGCCATGCATGTTAAAAATCTCCTAAAGAGTATCTCTCATGAGTAAACTTCAGTTAGATGCTTGACCAGCAAATGAACTCGTGATACGTTTAAAAACCGACATATTATAATGATTAGTAACAGAATACAATTGGTCTCTAGCAATGTCTACTCTTAAAGCCATGCATGTTAAAAATCTTGAAAGAGTATCTTATGAGTAAACTTCAGTTAGATGCTTGGCAAAAATATGAACCAAGCCAAGGACGCTATATTGTAGTCTATACCTACTAATAAAATAAATAGGTATTCTTAGTCCGTCATGCTATTTTATAGAAAACCCCCTAATGTTTCTTACATTAAACCCATAGTACATATTAAATGTTTTTTAAAATACTCATATCTTCTAAACCGTAACTCCAATTTTAACATGTTATATATGAAATTTGATTAGAAAAATATATAGAATCAAAGTATGATGTTATTTTGCCTGTTAACTATTTGAATAAAAATACTATCTAGGGTGCAATCTTAATCAACATCGCATTATCCGTCTTTCTTTCATATCGGTACTGATCCGGATTATGAATGAACATCTCAACAAATCAGGATTGGAGATGAAATTAAAGATCACTTGCCCGTTTCTTTGTACGCATTTAAATAGAAGACATGTGGAATCTTGAACATGCGCTTTTGTAGGCAAAAACCATCTTTACTTGGGCCATAGCTACAAATACTCAGGTTATAGACCATTTTCTATAAATTAAGAGCGCGTGGTATTCTTTTCTCCCGTTACAACGCACGGGCCCTTTTGCTAGTGATTAGTAATATATATAGGGTACACTTGTTCTGTAGGTCAACTATGTGTACACATAGTGGTTGGCTGCAAAGAGCTTCGATTAGAGAGAAAATTAAGTACCCCACGAAGCAAAATTGAGACAAAAGTAGTCACTTTCAATCTAATGCATACCTGATTAGAGGGTGAATTGTGTGAACAAAATGTTCGATCACATGAACTACACATCATGTATGTAGGTACGCGGTGCCAATGAGCCTATACTACTATGGTCTTCGTGATACAACGCCAGCTTATGCCGTCATCTTTTTGAACATAATTCCGCTGGTCACATTCATTCTCTCGCTCGTCTTCAGGTACCAAATTTCTGTCATTATTCATGTATTCATTCACAATAAACGTCCAAAATCAACTTTTTGATAATCAATAACCACTATTCTATCTTATTTTCGCAAACACGTATGTGATATGCTTGAACATATTAGAATGGAGACATTGCAAATCTTGAGCATAGCTGGATCACTCAAGGTCGTAGGCGTCTTACTTTCGGTTGGAGGTACAATGCTCATCAGCCTTTACAAGGGCAAGATACTGCATCTTTGGAAACCCGTTCTGCGCCACATGGGGCAAAACACGACGGAGGTTGCAGGCAATCATCTAAGAGGGACAATATTCTTGGTAGGCAGCAGCATCACACTTGCTTGCTGGTACCTGATTCAGGTGACCGAGTATGCAATGACTTGTTGCTGCTATCCCTCTTATTTTTTTGTTAAGTCTGTTAAATTATTTATAATTAGACTAGGGAGACGAGTCCTCTTTGGTCTTACAGCGGGTAGACATGATGAGAGGAGAGGAAAGATAGTCGTGGAGAGATCTACTTGCATGCATGCATTAAGAGGCTAAAGAGGTGACATCATCATAATTGTTGGTAAAATTAATCTTCAAACTATTTTATCTCCCTAAACGTGCCAAAAAATTGAGATCGGTCTTCATTGTCAGCTTTAATTTGTATTAATAAGAGACTCAAAACTAGATCATATATGGTTATGTTCCAACGATATATTTTTCCCTAGTTAGCATCCACTAACTATGAAGTTACCACCGTACTAGTACCATTACAACCTTTTAAGTGTACTCAGCCTGAACTTTGGTTCTAGATGTGTTCTTCATTCACCATGCTTTTAATTAGTTGATGTAATGAGTGTGCATCTAGTAAATCCAATTATTATTTTTCATGTATATAACTAGCAATGCTTTTATTTGCATGTTATGAATGAGTTGACGATGATCTTGTTGCATGCAAGGAGAACTTCGACACCAGATTGGGACGACTAGAACATTCATTTTCTATCTTCATATATTGTTTTTATTAGTTCAAATTATTTGAAATACTTTCATTATCTTCATGCAGTCAAAGGTTATGAAGGTGTATCCATACAAATACTGGTCGTCCATGGTGACATGTTTGGTTGGAGGATTTCAAACAGCACTAGTTGGAATAATATTGAGTAGGGACAAGAGTGCATGGAAGCTAGGATGGGATCTCAACCTTCTGACCATCTTCTACTCTGTGAGTCAGTGGGTCTAGCAAATATCCAAAAAACATATTACAATCTGAGACATATTTGAAGCTAAGCAACACAAAATTTCTTTGAAACAATTCTGCCAAAATTAACAAAATCACTAGTAAATGAAAACCCTTTATGGAAAATTATTCACTAGGAAATCAACATGGAAATTATCTGATGTAGGGGGCACTTGCAACTTCTGGGAAATATAGCTTGAACTCATGGGTCGTCGCCAAGCGAGGCCCAGCATATCCTCCAATGTTCAGCCCATTGTCAGTGGTATTCACTGTTTTGTTGGACTCCATCTTTATAGGCGACGAGATTACGACAGGAAGGTTTGTCCCTTTTCGCTTCTTCTCCCTCTTCACCCCGTGCCATCTTTTTGATTCAAGTAAAAGGTTTTACTTTTTTATAATTACTATAGTTGGGCAAAAAGGGATTGAACTGTTCATCTTTTTCTACATGTGCAGCTTTTTCGGCACAACAGTGGTGATTGCTGGGCTCTACATTTTCCTATCAGCAAAATCAAAAGAAGTGCGGGACAAATAGATCTTGCCAGCAGAAAGCAAAGTTCTTGTAGCCGCAGAAGCTGCAAATTTTATACATGTATACAAGAATATTATTATTTTAATTCTTATGTAAGAGACAGGATGATAGGTTTTTTCTCGTAAAACCCCAACGTCCAGTTTCACTATGACCTGGATAACGGAGCAAAAAGAAACCAACATCCATGTACCACAATGAGCTGGAAATAGCACTTAACTAGCAGTGTATTCTTAATCCATCTACTTTTAGTCCATTTTTTAAATTGTCTTGCATGTGCACGTATGATCACAGGGATGACATGAAATATGAGTTGGGGTTAATGTTTTTTACTTGTTTGTGGTATGCATTCTTAGCACAGAAAAGTACAAGTTTGGCCTCATTGTCTTGCATCAACTTTAATAAAGGTGGTTGTGTGTATTGCAATGACGCATAGACCATGCTCTAATCACTTCTCGGAAGTAGAAAAATGTACAAAAGCTTCTTAGGCTCTGATGTGGAATGGATTCATTGGTCTCCTATGATTTACACATGTCCTCGTGATTATCGTTCTTGTTCCTCGTGGTCTACAGCCTACAGGCAGAACCGAGCTCTATGACCCGCAATAAGCTCACACCACCCCTGGCAAGCAATGGCAAGCCACCGCCATCATCTACAAGAGGTCCCCGCGCTGCCTCGCCTACACCACTTTCCGTTGATCTTGTCACTGCGCCCCACCACCACCCATGCCATCGAAGGAGAGCAGGCCCTTAG
Organism: Triticum urartu; assembly: GCF_003073215.2. Taxonomy (NCBI): domain Eukaryota; kingdom Viridiplantae; phylum Streptophyta; class Magnoliopsida; order Poales; family Poaceae; genus Triticum; species Triticum urartu. The sequence continues at coordinate 69,725,016 of NC_053027.1, forward strand.
TCCGACACCACACACGGAGGGGAACGCAACGCCACGTGGAACCACGTCCCCGCCAACTAGAGAAGCCCCACTCCACCTGCCGCAGAATGACATCCACCACCACCGACCGGGCCCAACCGTGCTCAGTGCACCACTACCGCCACCGTGCCGAGTGCACATCCATTTCTGGGTCGTAACACTGCCTCCCTGTCCTACATCTCATGTGTTCGCACACCCATCGCCGGGAGCCCCGCCAGATCCCACACCCCCACACCGCGCAGCCATCCCACACTACCAAGATCCTGAGTAGGGGAAGAAGGAGAAGAGACCCACCGCCGCTAGCTCCACACGGGCTTCGCCCCGCGAACGCTCTCCGGCGGTGGCAAGGAGGGGGCGGCCGAGAGAGAAGGAGGAGCCTCGGCGGCGGAACAAGGTCTCCCGTGACACGCGCGGGGTGCATCATGGGAGCAAGATTTTTTGTTTTGTTTTGTTCTGGAGAGCATTTTCCCCGTCCCTCTCCAAGTAGCAAAATTTAGCGCTTATTTATGTTTGTCAAGAAAATATTGGAGCCAGTGTAATATATGTTTTGCCAGATAATATTGATAAAAAAATGGCGTGGATATCAAGTTTCCTGTTGAACATACGTACTCATATCACAACCAGTTTTCTGTAGCTCTTCCTTTTCTTTTCTGTGAAAAGAGTAGTGTAAATCATTCTCCCTGGAATCATTCCCCTACAACTACTCCCTCCGTTCCTAAATATTTGTCTTTCTATATATTTCAAACAGACTATCACATACGGATGTATATAGACATATTTTAAAGTGTAGATTCATTCATTTTGCTTCGTATGTAGTCATTTGTTGAAATATCTAGAAAGACAAATATTTAGGAACGGAGGGAGTAGTTCATAAGAGGAGAGAAACACTCTTTTTTTCAAAGGAGGGGACGACTCTCGGCCACTGCATTGTCGTCGTGGATCCGGCGGTAGCAGCTCCCTGGTCTGGATCTGGAGGTGTAGTGCTGGCCATGCAGCCCCTCTCCCTCTGGTGGAGTCAGGTCCGGTTGTGCCTATGGTGGCATTGAGGAGTATTCAGGTGGAAGCTTTGTGCTTCGAGGCCAACGATGGTGATGCCTGTGGGTGTCACTTACCCCTTGGAGTGTCGCTATGGGTTTCCTCTTCGTGTCTGCATACCGGTTTAAAACCTTAGCCCTTTGTTTTGGGCTCGGCTGCGATGGCACTTTGTGTCGTTACCCTATTCAGGGCATCATCACGGAACTCGGATGCCACCGGGTTGCATTGCTTCGACGTCTCCGGGCTTGCCTTGATCCTGGTGTGAAGCTTCTTAGGCTCTGATGTGGATTTGATTCATTGGTCTCCTATCATTTACACATGTCCTCATGATTATCGTTCTTGTTCCTCGTGATCTACATGTAGGATCCGAGCTTCACGACCCACAACAAGAGGGTAGACGCTTGCCTTCTCCGGTGATTGCTTGGTGTGTTCGATGCGTCGGAGTCAGGTGGTTTTCCAAGGCAGCGTGGTTCAGTTCCGGTTCGGTAGTCTAGGTCACCTTATGTTTGGTATAGTGACATGTTTTCATATTCCGCTTCGGGTTAGTGGTATTCTTGTCGTTTTGCTCGGTTATTGTTTTTTATCTTTTGACTTAACAAATTGGCTCTTTTCTTTAACACAGTACAATCATAGTTGATCATAAATACGTACATACACCCAGGGGCGTAGCCAGGCCTCAGGCTACCTGGGCCATGGCCTGGGGCATGGTGATGAAAACGTTCGTTGACTGTAGCTACAGTCGCGTACCGTAGCTACAGTAAACACTGTAGCAACGAAGATGGCCCGGGGCGTGTAGATATTCTGGCTACGGCACTGCATACACCCAACCCTATGAACCTACGCACAACCTATCCCTATGAGCACATCCAAGATATTGAGATCGATGTCACAACATCTTGAGATTGATAAGGTGGTAGTGGAAAGGAACTTCTCCCATTGAATTAATTTCGTCGGAAAGACTAAAATAAATCTAGAAAAACACGAGCTCAAGTATATAAATTAAGGGTCTGTCTACGCATCAGTCTACTGAGACTAAAGTCTCAGTTGGATGACATCATCCAGTTTATAGCCCAGCCCATCTTATTCCCTCGTCCAGTCTTTGCTGGGCCGGCCCTTGTGTTTGTCTTCTATTATTGTTCGTTCTTTTGGACCAGCGTTCTTTTAATGCCATGTGATTTTCTGGGCGCTGCTTGTTGTCTAGCTTTCCTGTGTCTAGTCTCTAGTGTGTGACGCTAGTTCTTTGTATGATTTTCCTGTGTCTAGTTTTTGTTCTCTTATTTTGCGTGTTGTCTAGTTTTTTGTTCTATTTCCTGGGTTTTCTGATTTAATTTCTCCTGTTTTTTGTTCAATGTTTTTATTTAGATTTCATTTTCAGTTACATGTTCACCAAAAAAGGAAGCATTTTTTTTGCTTTCGTCATTATACTTTAGAAAAAAGTGTTTGTACATTTCAAAAATATCCATTGTGCGTTGATAAAATTATTGTGTAATTAAAAATGTTCAAATAGATTTAAAAATATTCACCATATAATTTAAAATATAAAAATGCATTTTGAAAATGTTCAATGTGCATTTGAAAAAATAATGAAGGTGTAGGGAGCGGCTAGTTGCTAGTACTTGTATCCCTTGCAATTATAGTTGAGATACGGCGTGCAATAATTTTATCATAAAAAACTGGCAGAACAACACTAAGTTGTGGTCGTGTTGAAAAACTGCAGTTGCGGTCGGGTGCGACACGTGCAGTTGCATGCCTAGTGTCGGACATGCAACTGGCCCGACCCCTCTCCCGGCACCCCATCCGAGAAAACAAAGGTCTAGTTGCGGCCATGTTGGGGGACATGCAGTTGCGGTCGAGTGCGGCACTGGTAGTTGTGGGGCTGTTTGTCGGGCTTGCAACTGGCACGCCCCCTCTACAGGTGACCCCTCCGACGAAACAAAAAAACTCCAGTTGCGGTCGGGTTACATGATATGTAGTTACGGTCGGTGCGACACTTGCAGTTACATTCCTAGTGTCAGACATGCAACTGGCCCGCCCCCTCTCCCACCGCCCCCTCCGACAAAACAAAGGTCCAGTTGCAACCATGCTGGGGGACATGCAGTTGCGGACGGGTGCGGCGCTTGCAGTTGCGGGGATGTTGTCGGGCTTGCAACTGGCCCACCCCCTCTACCGGTGCCTCCTTCGACGGAACCAAAAAGTCCAGTTGCGGCCGGGCTAGAAGACATGCAGTTGCGGTTGGGTGCGACACTTGCAGTTGCATTCCTAGTGTCGGACATGCAACTGGCCCGCTCCCTCTCCCGCCGCCCCCTATGACAAAACAAAGGTCCAGTTGCAACTATGTTGGGGGACGTGCAGTTGCAGTCGGGGCGCAGCATTGGCAGTTGCGGGGACTGTTGTCGAGCTTGCAACTGGCCCGCCCCCTCTCTCGGTGTCCCCTCCGGCAAAACAAAAAAGTCCAGTTGCGGCCGGGTTAAAAGACATGCAGTTGCGGTCGAATGCGGCACTTGTAGTTGTGGGGCTGCTGTTGGGTTTGCAACTGGCCTGCCCCCTCTCCCGGCGCCCCCTCCGACAAAACAAAAGTCGAGTTGCAACCATGTTGGGGGACATGCAGTTGCGGGCGGGTGCAGCGCTTGCAGTTGCGGGGCTGTTGTCGGGCTTGCAACTGGCCGGCCCCCTCTCCTGGTGCCCCCTCCGACAAAACAAAAATCAAGTTGCAACCATGTTGGGGGACATGCAGTTGCGAGCGGGTGCAGCGCTTGCAGTTCGGGGCTGTTGTCGGGCTTGCAACTGGCCAGCCCCCTCTCCTGGTGCCCCCTCCGACAAAACAAAAACCGAGTTGCAACCATGTTGGGGGACATGGAGTTGCGGGGCTATTATCGGGCTTGCAATTGGTCCGCCCCATCTCCCGGTGCCCCCTCCAACAAAACAGAAGTAGAGTTGCAACCATGTTGGTGGACATGCAATGGCGGTTGGGTGCGGCATTTGCAGTTGCGGGGTTTTTGTTGGGCTTGCAATTGGCCCGCCCCCTCTCCCGGTGCCCTCTCTGACAAAACAAAAGTCGAGTTGCAACCATATTGGGGGACATGCAGTTGCGTGGCTGTTATCAGGCTTGCAACTGGCCCGTCCCCTTCGACAAAACAAAAGTCGAGTTGCAACCATGTTGGGGGACATACAGTTGCGGGGCTGTTGTCGAGCTTGCAACTGGCCCGCCCCCTCTTCTAGCGCCCCCTCCGATAGAACAAAAAAGTCCAGTTGCGGTCGGGTTAGAAGACATGCACTTGCAGCCGGTGCAAGAAAAAATATATGCTAATATTCTTTCACGCATAAACAAGAAAAATATATATGAAAATGTCGGTCCTGTACAAAACAAAAGTCATAGTTTAAAACCCCGCTAACAACCAACATACCCTCTAAAATTTATGTCTACATGGTTAAAAAATCCCCAGCGAAGAAAAAGCATTTCCTACATTATACAAGCATAAAAAAATACATATGTAAATAAATCCACAAATAGAGATCTGGCATAAAAGAGGGGAAAATAGGTGAAAAAATGCAACTGAAGAACCCCGAGGGACAAATCCCCCTCCCCTGAGATGAGTACTCCGCGGTAGATATGGTGTGTACATGGCAATTGAAAAGTCCAACAAAAACAATGAAAAACGCCTCTCACAACCAGCACATCACGCATCAATACCGAACACGGGAAAGTAAAAAAAGAAGAAGCGAGCGCTAAACAGGTCGGGGTAACACTAGACAAGCAGTGGTGCATGAATCTTACGGAAACAATGATCTAGCGACCATATATGTGTACCAGGACTTCAGTTAAACTCAATCGACTGAATTTTAGCAATCCCGCTAATAAAATCTCAACTATTGCAGCCAACATTTACTTTAAAAACATCTAATGGATGTGCAACTGAAAATGATTAACAAAAAAATTGTTAGGCAATTTCGTTGCTAAAATAGGGCTGCTAGAAAGTTGGAAAATATGCTAAAATCAAATAGAATAAAACACAACATTATTAAGCAAGGACAAAATGAAAAATAAAATATTAAATTAAATAAACAAGAAGAAAAACAAAACAGAAAATATGAAACGGGACGAGCAAGTAAAAGAAAATTAAAGACTTATAAAAAGTAAAGGAAAAATAAAATAGTAAAAAGAAGAAAAAGGTAAAGAAAAAGGAAAAATGAAAATTTCTTTTGGGAAAAAGAGAAGCCACTGAGACTTCCTCTCCTACAGGCAAAACTTACTTGTGTAGGGTGAGAAAAAGAAACAAAACAAAGTATTTTTTTTGTAGGCTGGCAAAAATAACTAAAAGGACACTCTGGCTGCACAATAAAGGGAATAAGGCCAAGAAGAAAAATAAAAGAAAGGCTCTCTCATCTCCACCGGCCCGTGCAGCGACAAAGAAAAGAGCATGATGGAGCCAACGTACACGTACACACGAATCTTAGTGCCATCGGCTGAGACTTCGCTAAATCTCAGTCGACTGAGATTTAGTGTAGCCATAACAACAACGGAAAAACCCAATACAACAAAAAGATAGGAACTAGAAATACAAATAAAGCAGAACCTAAAAATATAAAAAATTATTGATAAACTAATTATATTGAATAATTTTTGAAGGAGTTTCACATGGACGATGAACATCTAGCTATGCATAGCAAACGAGTGTGCAACTATTGTTACGCAAGCAAAATTACATAAATATATGTGTAATATCAAAGTTTTATATTCTTTATAAAACATTTAATTTTACAAGAAGAAAAAAATTTATACAAAAAATCTTCATATAATTCTACAATTACTCATGTATTTACAAAAATTATTTAGAAAAGAAGAAATGGAAAAACAAAAAGACAAGCATAACAACACATGAAAATAATTTTCTTTTTTCTTTTTTTGAGGATCAGATATGAAAAGAAATGGACGAATACCATTTTCTCCCTACTAAAACATAACAACGCAGGCAAAGAAAAAAAGACCAAGCTCACAACCGCTGTACCACAAAAAAAAGCAAAATTAAAATGAATAAAAAGTACAAATCACAGGAAAGACACTGAAAAGGCCCCCCCCACACCTCCTCCACCCACCACGCAAACCCTCTCGCCCGCGAGAAAATGAGCCCAGACAACCAGAAGACCTGAAGAAAAAAGAACCGGCTGCTTTAACAAGCCAGAACGAGACAAATCTACTTACAACACGAATCTTAAGGCTAATACCAATCAAACGATGGATGCGTCGACTGAGATTTAGCAGCGCTGATAAATTAAACAAAAAACCTAACCATCTAAAACATGTTCGCAGGTCAAACAAATCGGCTTATAAAGAGGAAAACGTCAAACAAATCAGCTTATAAAGAGGAAAACGAAAGGAGAGGAGCGTAGCATATGCGGTTGAACAATACACTGAAGAAGATACATGGTGTTCATTATTTCAATATTATAGCGTATACAGTCGCAGCAGTACTAGTGCACTGTAGGGACGACGGTGGGGCGTACATGCATGCCGGTTTCGTACGTTCCATCAACGGCCGGGATTCCTTTCAACTTCATCACAAGACTGTCTTCGTAGTTTATATGAAGCCACACTTTAAGTGCTTTCTCAGATTATTTCAACTGCTTAGATGCCTTGGCAACTTAAATATAGCGGCTGTACACTCCCTTTCAACTCGGGATGTCAAATGGGTCCGGTTTAATCCCGATTAAAGTCCACTAGTGGTATGATAGTTCAAAAGAGTTTTGTTTTTTTGAGGAAAATGAACTAGGGAGGTAGCAAAAACTAACTAGATGGGACTGGCGGATTTCGTTATTTGCCACTTACATCCCTAGTTTCATCTTACCATTTTAATTTCTTTTCGACTGATGCTGCTTCGAACCATTTAAATATAGTTTGCCATGCTCGGCAATAATTCGTCCGTCGTTTACCATCTAAGCTTACTGCCTGGATCATACGATAACTTTCTGTTACTGATGTCCAGCGGAAACCTTTCAGGATGCCGTTCACACTAGGACACAATGTACAACTCCAGAATCTATTTGTGGAAGCAGTGCGCCATCCATGTTACCAGATGGTAGCAGTTCAGAGGCAACACGGCCGGAGAGCAGTCTGAGCACAGATATTATAGTGCTTAAGGCTCTACTAGAGGCAGAAAGAGATGGTGTGGCTGCCATGAATGAGGTAATCTTTATCTCGAGGCTGGAAATTACGGAATTAGCGGCACGCATTATGCAAGCAACCCAAGAATTGGAGGAAGTAAGAATGTTGCATTTGAAGACGGAGGAGGTCCTGCTGTTTCTGCTATCTGAAGCCCAAGATAATCCCGGTTCTTCTTTAGATACCAGTTGAAATTTTCATTAGATTATTGTACTTGCATGTTGTGTCATGTCTCTGAATGGATTATGTTGCAAGACCCCCTATGTTGTCCATATGTTGTAATGATCTGGATTCTTTAGGTGAGGTAATCCTCAGTACTTGTATGATTGACATAACGTGAACTATTTTTTGTGTGAGCATATTGTATTGGATGAAATAACTGTTTGACTCAGAGTGTACCCAACCTACTGAATTCGAAGATCACGACATTTCTAAATCATAATCATATATAAAGGTGGAATAAATCTTTGTTGTGGTTTTGAAGAAATAAATAACAAAACGTATAATTATCTATGGATATTCATAATCGAATACAAATTGGATTTGAATTTAGTTTGCCAGGTCCCAGGGCAAACGTGAATGTTAATTCTCCCAAGTTTTGAACAAAGCGGCTAAACACCCACTATAATTTGTGGGCTGCTCGAAGCAAGTGTTTGCGAGATGGAAATTATTGTCTACCCCTGACACTTGACATCCTTATCGACAGGATTTACACTGCTGTCGATAGGGGTAGACTAGTAACTTCAATCAGACGTGACACGACGGCCTCTGAGCCCATTCAGACACGGTGGGGCGCCAAACGTGGGCGGCAAAACACATTTGATTCAAGCTCGTCCGAAAGACATGTGTCTCTTCCTCCATTTCCCCATTCATACACGGTGGACGGCAAAACAAACTCTCCTCGTCCGCCCTACCTGTGTAACTTCCATCAGACGTGACACAACCGCCCTACCTGTCAGCCCCATTCATACATCGTGGGCGCCAACCATGGACGGCAGAACACCCTCTCCTCTCCCGAAATAGTTACCGACAAATATTTGGGAGATGCGAGATTACCGTCCTATCCCCAACCGACGCGATGTCCGAAATTTTAAACGGGGGATAAGTTCGTAACTTTCCCCCATTTCAGAGAAGCGCGTCCCAAAGTTTGAGATCCCCCTCCCCTCCATTTCCCCATTCATACACCGTCGGCGGCACGACAACCTCCGCACTGCGGCCAGCCTCCTCCGTCCGCCACCCCATCCTCCACCTTGCCGGAGCCGCTACCCCTACCCCGTCGTCCACTGCAAGAGGTGGACGTCTCTCATCCACGGCGCTGGACCAGGATCCTTTCATCGCCTCCTCTCGCTTCATCGGCGCCGTCGTCCACCTTGCCGTTGCCGCTCCTACGACTGCCTCGTCCACGGCAACAGGATATATCCCCCGACCCGGTCGTCTGCCGTCTAAAGTCTTCTTCCCCACCGCCGACAGCCATCGCACCCGCAGCACCCTCAACGTATCAGCATAGGCCTACACGGCATCGCAAGAGAGCTGGTACTCTTCCGTATGTGCTTAAGTTATTGATCTCACCCGGAAAATAGATCGTAATTTGTTTACTGTACTTTTCTTGTCCGTACCAAATCGTAGTGGCTAGTTGAAAGCAAACATTGGTTGCAAAGTAGCTTTGTCCGGTTTGCACCTTCAGATCCGCCATGGCACGGGCACTATACTCGTAAAGCTTATGGTTTCCCCCCTTTATATTCACTACCATCATCGTAGGTGCTTCGTGTCGTGCTAGCACTGCTCCTCAAGACCTCAACCCAAAGCTTACGTGTTGAAATACGAATCTGATATGATGCTCATATCACTAAAACAGAGAACGTTTAATTGGTCACCTAATGTTCCTATATTCGTTTCGAAAAGCATGTGCGCCACCCACTGGTCCAGCTAGTTCCACTTTCCTGATTTTTCTCTTGATGCTTAGGCTTTTCCCTTTTATCTACTCTACTATGATCTGCGTAGGTGCTTTCTGTCGTACCAGCATTACTCCACCCTTCAAGCTAAACAACACAACACTCAGAATTCGAAAGCTTAGTTGTTCAAATATGATTGTGATATGATACTGATATTAGTTAATCGACACATTTAATTGGTTAGCTAAAGGTCCCACTTGAGTTTCCAAATGCATGTCGTGACATATAGAGAGACAGCATAATTGCATTTCTTTGTCACTTGTTGACCGTACTTTCTTGTCCATACCAAATCTTAGTTGTTATTTCAAAGCAAACATTGGTTTCTAACTACCCTTTGCGTGGTTTGCAGCTTCAGATCTGCCATCCCACTGCCACGGTCAACACTGTACTCATCATGCTTATGTTTTCCCCATTTTATGATGACCACAATCAGCCTACGTGGTTCGTGTCGTAATAGCACTGCTCCACCCATCGAGCTAAACAAGCTTAGTTGTACAAATTCATATCTGATATTATTGCTGATATTAGTAAAACTGAGAGATGTTTAATTGGTTAGCTAAATGTTCCTACTTTAGTTTCGAAATGCATGTGAGCCACATATGGAGAGACCGAAAAGAATAGTATTTCTCTGTGCGCTCTGGTTCATCATGGGTGGCCCACCGACATTGTATTAAAAAACTTGTAATATCTTCAATCTGCTTGCTCTTCTGCTCTTCTTTAAGATGATACTCTTCTCTTGCGGTCGACGTGTCAGGTTGAGTTGTTCTCCCATAGTATATTTTGAATCTGTCAGGTCAGGTCGACTTGTTCTTCTTTACTATATGTCGAAGCTATCATCTGCGAAGTGTCATCACTTCTGGAGCTCTCATATTTTGAGTAGTAGGCCACATTATATTAATGCACACAATAAATTACAGCATGCATGGCATCTTTCAAAAGAATTGTAGAGATAGCACAAAGGGGTTTACAGGGAGGCAGTATTGGATTAGAATCACTTTTGCATTACAAAGAAAATCTCACTTGTTTTTATGTTTTCATGCATGTCAGGTATTGAACATTATCAAAATGAATATGAGAATGGGCGCACGAGAGGAATATTGCGGAATGATCCACTGGCTATCAAACTTGGCATGGTGGAGGATGGCCTATCTTATTCACCCATCAAGGTGCTTGCTCTAACTTTGCAAAGTTGTATTGGTCGCACATATTTTGCATCTGACCTCTTGCATTACTTCTACTTTGTTACACCATCTGCTTAGTTTAAGCATCATATATGAGTATATGCCATACCTATCCATTTTCTGTACCTATTCCATGTGTCGTCACACTATGTTTTTCCAGTCAGATGTTGTTCTTTCGTAATAGGTGTCCAAAAGGAAGAGGGTGAGTGCAGGTCATCAAGGAGTACAAACTAGGTATTTGGAGAAGGTAGTGATACATGTTAAATCAGATAGATCAGCAACCACAGAAAACACAGGCCCAACTGTACCACACTTTACCCCTACTCCAGTGGCCAAACCCCTATTAGAACTGCTGGGAGCCCAGCGCCAGGTACTGTCTATGATATCAATTCAAAATTCAAAATCCTAAATTTCTGCTTGTGCCTTACCTTCTCTCTTGTATGAAAACTAATTTCAGATGAATCTCCTTGCTCAAAGGATCATACGGTCTCAAAACAATAATGGGCTCTGCATTGCTCTTGTCAGTACCTCTCTCCCTTTTGCCTTGTAATGATGTACTTAGTTGATTGCTATTTGATTATGTATCATCAGTCTGCACCTGAGCTTCATTATCCTCTGTTTCTTCCAATATTATTTGATCTATATTTACTCTTTGCAAAATGTAGAATAATGGCAACGCTTATAAAGAATTTTCTTTGGGGAATTTATTGAATTATCCTTCCATCAACATGAAGAAGGGCTTTGTCCAGCCCGTGTTAACATGTAATGTAAGTTCATCCTTCTCAAGCCTTCAAACTTTGTTCTAGTATAGATTAGGATAGGCATCATTTCCTCCACTGCTGTTTGCTTTGCTATTTACATCTGATTGGATGTTTGCAACAACTACTAGTTTCAAATTGTAGTTGTAAAAACATGTTCCTTATGCAGAACAGATCCATTTATTTGCTTATATAATTATGAAACCTGTTACGTGTCTCCTTGTTTCTCTTTCGGACTCGTATCTCTTACGCCAGGCAGAACTTTAGGGAAGATAGTGAGCCAAACCATTTTGAGGACAACGAGATGACCCCAAGGTCCTGTCTTGATGAAGACAGAGAGTTGAAGCTACTCACCAGCAGGTGTGAGACAACCTCTGTGCAGTCGCTGCCTCAATCAGTTCGACTTCTTCAGTCTTAACTTAAAGCGGAAAGGCTTGCTTCAGCTCAGCTCCAACTTGAAGTCAAAGATGCAATGAAGATGTCAGAGGACTGCCGTGCGCACCATCATTCCTTAAATCTAGTGTTGATGCATCTATCGTTGACACAACTGAGGTCTACTCAGCTTCTTCAGCTGTTTGGGGGGGCCCGACCTGGCCAGGCCTAGTGCCTTATGAAGTGCTCTCAGTTTTATATATTCTTTTGTCGGCGCGTTTATTTGCACTGGTGGCAAACTTTGATGCCCAGTAGATGTAATATGTGTGATAGCCGTGATAGCCTAGCGTAAGTTGCTTGCTTATTTATTTCCTTGTTGTCTTGTTTATTTGTTTGCTTCTAGTCATTGCAGTTCTTTTTCCGCGGTTTGCTAGTGGCTGCATTAACCTATTTTTTAAAACTAGGCCACAATAACCATGGGCTAATATTTACTGTAGTGACACTGGGTCTCCTACGGGCCGTAGAAACAGTGAGCCTTCTATGGGCCATAGAAACAATGGGCCTTCTACGGGCCGTAGAAACAATGGGCCTTCTACGGGCCGTATCATCAATGGGCCTTATACGGGCAGTATGATCGATGGCCAAACATGGGCCAATAACAGACCGCATTATGGCCGTAAACGGGCTAGAGTTGAAATTGTCCGTTCATGGGCCGACCATAACGGGCCATCGTTAATAGGCCGTATTTGATGATGCAATGAAAAGGGCCCAACATATTAACGGACCACAAACGGGCCGACTGTAACCATGGGCTGAATTTGGCCCACAAGCAGAAAATGACAGTAACGGGTCGTAAGTAAACGAATGATGGAAATGGGCCCAAGAATAAATGGGCTCTAAGAAGGCCAAAAGATAACATGGGCTGGAAACGGCCCAACGGAATAACGGGCCGTTAATGGGTATAAAGTGATACACTGTTCATCACGGGCCAGTTTCACCACGGGCCGTTAATGGGTGTAAAGTGATACACTGTTCATTACGGGTCAGTTTCACCACGGGCCGTTAGTAGGCCAAGAGTTACATAGGGCCTCATATGGGCCGAAAGACGTCATCGGCCAAACATGGGCCAGAAGTGAAAATGGGTTGGAATCATATTGGATGGCCCAGATGACGCTACTGGGCCTAATTCGGATAGGGCGTAATGGGCCTTGGGTTAGCAGGCTATAAATGGGCTATATTTGAACAGGCAGCATTCAACATGACGTGTAGGTACTATCATGATACGATACTTTGATTGCAGAAGGAAAATCAAAAATCCCTTTTCACCTTAGAATAAAGAACCTTCAGAATGATAAAAAGGTCATAACTAAAAAAATATGTCTAATTTAATATATATTCAAGCATGGTCATTGGTTCAATAGTTGTGTTGTATGCATACTCATCCCATCATGCAGTTTATCTTGAGGGAATAAAGTGCAGAAAGGATGATCTTTCCCCCCAAAAAAAGGTTAAAGCCAAAAACCTTACATAAGTAGCAAAATCAAGAGCTACAAAAGAATCACTATCTCCTGTAGCCATACCCATCAATACTTTTTAGCAAAGAAATTTATTCTCTATAGGAACATCTAGTCCGTGTGAGCAAAGAATCTAGCCAGACTCATCAATACTTTATTAGCAAAGTAATCTATTTTCTATAGGAATATGTAATCCATCTGAGCAAGGACTCACGTGTTGGTAAATGCAGAAATAGTATACTGCTCTCCAGAGGCGTTTGGTAGCGGCCTAGATCATAAACAATTCATATAAACCATCTCTGAACTGCAATGGGTCACCTGAAAAGCACCAAAAATAACAAACAATTGGATTTTAGAAAACTTCTAGCAAGTTCAAAAGATTAGAGAACCACAATGAAAATGTTATCGATCAGTTTTATTGTCCAATGATCTCTGAACCCAACTAAGGAAAAAATGAAAGGAACATGAGAGGGGCGTAGCGTACCCTGGTTGAGTGTTCGTGTTTCAAAAGGAGAGATGCCTTGTTGAATATAGTTTGATTTGCAAAAACCTAACTGAAAAATGTACAACTCTGTGTCTAGCAATGTATTACAACCAACGTGAGCAGTCAATTACATAGTTTCTTAGAAGGCAGGAATGAGCTCCTTTATGTGCTCATGAGTATGGCAGTACCCTGTTCTTCTAGTATATAGTTTAAAAACTGTATGACCAAAGCAATAAAAACCTCAACTTCTGTATTCCTGCTACATTGCTTTCTATTCTCAGCAGCTTAACAACACTAATAGTGGAGCTGGAACGTAAGAAAATTGAGATGACATTAAGCACTCTGTATTCATGGCTCAACAACAGAAATCCCAAATCGACCAAACCCCGCACACATCGCGGTCACTTTTCCAGCCAAATCAGCATCGGATCATTTCGCTCGTACTGACAGTCGCTTAGCTAAAGCTGCACCACACAAAACTAATCAACACGAGCTGAAACGATGGCACCCGCAGGTCGCAGCGAACCATCCAGCACATCGAAACTTGAAAGACAAAATACTGTTAAAATGACTATGATTTATGTATTCTCCCACTCTGAATATTTCCTGATATTATGCAAACTAATGACTATGATATATGTATTCTCCTACTCTGAATGAATAAAGGTAACTGAAACAAAATTTATGAAAATATGTATAAACAACTAGTATTCTCCTACTCTGAATGAATAAATGGCATGTCGCTTACAAAGTCGTTTTGCAATGCATACTCACAAATAAATGTAAGGCAGCCACCAGCTAATTCTAACCAAAGCAAAGAGGATGGATTCGATTTGGGGGTTCTTCCACCAATCCATCTATCTATCTACAGATTGCCTCTCCTCCCCTGGATTTGATTCGGTTGGGTTCCTCTTCTCCCCAAGCGCAGGGGAGAGGATAAGGGGGAAGAAGGGGAGGCACGCACCGTACTGACGATGGGACGGTATGGGGCTGGTCGTTCTTGTTCCCCCAGTAGCCCCTCCTGACGGGCACGATGGAGAGCTTGGCGAGGATGATGGCGCCGCGAATGGCCGTGGCCGCCTCCTTGGCGCACTTGACGCCGAGGCCGACGTGGCCGTTGAGTGGCGGGGGCGGACGGAGACGGCGTGGAAGGGCAGCCCCGACGGACGCGCCCCCGCGGCGAGGTGGTGGGTTGGTGCGGGGACGCGCGTGGCAGCGGTGGACGGGGAGGATGGCCAGCGGGGAGCGGCGGCTAGGGTTGGGGAATGGCACGAGGGGAGGAGGAGGAGGTCAGGTAGCGGCGGAGAAGGAGGCACTGGTGGCGGCGCGGCGGCGGGGCGGGGAGGCGGGCTCGGGCCTAGGGTTTGGAAGGAGAGAGAGCTGAGGCGGGAGGAAGAGGAAGGGGGCGGCGCGAGTGCGGCTGTGCGGGAGGAGCGACGGCGGCTAGGTCTCCGCCACGGGAGCGGCCGGCTTTTATACCCCCCTATGCGAAATGACCAAAATGCCCCGGTGGGGGCATGGTATTTACATTTTGTTGCCATTACTATTCATTCCAGCAGTGTCAATCCCAGATCCAACGGCCCAGACTTCTCCAGATCTCGATCGGACGGACGAGAACGCATCAAGGGAAATGATCCGACGACCGAGAGTGCCTGAGCTCTAAGGAGCCTTGTGCATCCATCCATCTCTTATTTCTGGATTTGCAATTACAAACTTTCAGTTTATCTTTTTTTTGTATACTTGAGATGAGAGAATACTCAGTATGTTACGCAAAAAGAAAAAACTCCTTCCGTCTTATATTACAACGTGTCTAGATACATCCGTACCTAGAAAAATATATAAGACATTTAATTTGGGAAAGAGGTAATAGTAATTGTTAAGAGTTTTGGGTTTGGCCATTTACGAATTTCTACTCCTTCCATTTCTAAATATAAGTCTTTTAGACGGACTACATACAAAGCAAAACGAATGAATCTACACTCTAAAATATCCTTATGTAGTTTCTAATAAAATCTATATAAAGACTTATAAGTATTTAGAAACGGAGGGAGTGATTTCTAATAAATCACAAAATTCCATGTAAGGCAAGAAAGTCTATAAAAATGTAAGGCTAGAGGTGAAGGTGCTCTGTTTAGTCTCACCTTGGTCGTGGAGGCAAAGTTTGATCTTCTTTCAAGTGTCTTCACCATGTAAACAGTTGCTTATATCACTTCGCTTTTCTTGAGTGTTAAACCTTCTGATAATGATTTCTATCTCTCCGCGAACTATGACCGTCCCCTGGATTCTTTAGGGCGGAAAAGGGGAAGCTAGAATCCGTAGGACGTGGAATCATTAATTTCTCCCCATGCAGTGTCACTATCGTCGACGCAATTGCTAGGTTATGCTTGTTGGAATAAAACAATGGTGGCATTTACAGTTCTTCCCATGCCTGATTTTCTAAACAAATTGTGACAGATACACGGTCATGTATAGCCTGTTATACTCCCGAGTTTTGCAGTTATTGCCATTCAAGAGCTGAATTATTTTTGGCGGGCGCTAGGCGTCAGCCGGTTGATCCCCAACGTGGTGTATTAGTTGCCTCACTCGTCGTCGATTGGCATGTCTCTAACCGTTAGATCCAGTAGGACCCCTTTCCCCTCCACCACCGACCCTTTTAAGTGTGCCGCCCCATCTTTACATAACTCGCATCCATTCCTCTACTATAGATGCCTCTTGTAGCAGTGATAACATGCAGCGGCTCAACCTTTGTAGCGTCGGTCCGCCTTGGCTGTTGGAATTATTGGGTCTAGCCCATATAATAATTCATATTTTCTTCGAATAATTCAAGGGAAATCCCAAAGGCTTATGCGGCCCATTCATGCATGACAAGGTGGTGTGGAAAATACATGTATGCCCTGCTTTGTTTCTATCATGCAAGAAAAAAGTTGAAACGAATGATGCATAAATGGGAGAAGAAACAGAACACTTCATGTGTTTTTAGTGCGCTTGTTTCTTGTCTCCTTAATGGTGTTTAGTGCGTCTGTTTAATGGTGTTTATTACACTGGTTTCTCTTCTACTAACGAAGGGCCAGTTTCAACTCTTCTCACATATATAAGAGGTCGCTCCTCTGTTTCGCAAGAACAGCGACTCTTCGTCTCATTCCAAAGCATCGCGCCGCTTATCTCTTTCCCATCTCGCTTCCCAGCGTGCAGCGGAGAGTGAGACAGAAGGCCTCTGAAACCCCGCCTCTTGTGATCCGGTACGGGAGAGGGGCGACTAGGTTTTTGGGGAGTGCCTCCGCACGACTGCTGGATTTTTGTTCACGACTGCTGGATTTTTGTTTATCGTGGATGCGAACGACGACATCCTCGACGATGAGTTCCCCAACGACGACTTCTTCCCCGACGTTGACGACCTCTTCGACGACATGACGAACGACATGTCTGCATCTTTTGCTGTTGTTTCGTACATCATCTTATCCTCTCTGCCAGGGCTAGCATTTGGTTTACTACTACTACTGATCAACATGGATATGTTGCTCGTTGCTTATTATCTCAACTGCATGACTAGTTTCACCAATCAGTTGAATTGTTTCAATTGTTCTCTCTATCATGTTGATCATGTTTTACCTATTATTTTTCTGGATTAAACATAATGGGAAAATGCCTAATGTTGGCTAAAGTCAACGTGCCACTCACCAAGAAGCGTAAGCTTGGACCAAAAACACTTGATTGTGTTTTCTTAGGATACACTTTCCATAGCATTGGCTATAGATTTCTAGCGGTACTTGACATGAATGTTGGTACAGTCATGGAGTCGAATGATGCTACTTTCTTTGAGGATATCTTTCCTATGAAAGATATGCCCAGCTCAACTAATCAGAGGTCAGAGATAACTCCTGAACCTTTTGTTCCATTGGAACATTCCAAGCAGAAACACACTGAGATTCATCAGGAGGATAACAATGAAGCTCCTAGAAGGGGCAAGAGACAAAGGACCACAAAGTCATTTGGGGAAGATTTCACTGTGTACCTCGTGAATGATACTCCCACTTTTATTTAAGAAGCTTATGCATCTTCTGATGCTGACTAATGGAAAGAAGCTGTGCGTAGTGAGATGGATTTCGTCATGGTTAACAGGACATGGGAGATCACTGATCGTCCTTATGGGTGTAAACCTATAGGGTGTAAGTGGATGTTTAAGAAAAAGCTTAGGCCTGATGGTACAATTGAAAAGTACAAGGCACGGCTTGTAGCCAAGGGGGATTTACGCAAAAAGGTGAAGATTTCTTTGATACTTATGCGTCCATGGCTAGGTTGACCACTGTAACACCACAAAAATTTAATCAAATTATTATTAAGTAAAATTTGGTTAGAAATAAAATTTTGAGCTATTCGAGGTCATTTATTAATTTCTGAGCCTTTTCTGTTTTTAGTTTCCAAAATTCTTCCCACCATAGGAGATTATTTTTGTAAAATATGGTCTTTGGTTATTTTCTTGAGTCATTTTATTTATATCATAAATAACAGTAGGAAATATTTTCATAACAAAATTTGCCAAAAACAATTCTTTTACTAGCATTTTCAATCCTTGAAATGCTTCTGTTGCACTACAATTAGTTTAAATAATTGTTTTAAAATCCCACAATAATTATGAGAGGTCAGGTGATGCCTATATGTCACTTTGATGCAAAAACCTAACTATGTCTTTTGAAAATTTTAGGTGAAACATCCCCTTTTCATTTCTGCCCCATTCTTGAGTTATAACTGCAACCCTAATTTTCCTAGCTCCATTAATTCTAAAACTTTTCAATATTGTAGTCCTTCCAACTAGTACCTTCATTCCATAAGATCAGCTCCATTTGCATCTTTTAAGTCCACCAAACATTCCTCTCAAGTTTCTGTCCAGAATTGAATTCTGGTAAAACTTGCACTAACAAGTTTCTCTTCTTGCCAATCTAACTCCACCATAATCTCTATCATCTAAAGATACCCCATCCTGCCAATTTTCAAATCCAACAAAGTTTCCTAGAAAGCCAATCATTTCCTCAAACACCTCATGTGCATGATAGTATTCTGCAAGTTCATAAACTTGCATTGGGGACTTGCTCATCTGAGAGGGTGCTTGGATCCAAGGGACTATTTTTAGTCTGACTAAAAATAGTCTCTTTTAGAGGCTAAAGTTCCAAGCACCCCTGACTAAAGAGAGGCTAGGACTAGTCTTGAGGCTAAAATTTTTTAGTCATAGGAAACCTACTAAAATATGTATTAGCCCTCTCTCTCCTCATTTAATTCCTCTCCTTTAACACATGCGAGTTCTTGATTGGAGGGTTTGGAGGATAATAAATGCTCAATAACTTGACTTTAGTCTCTTTAGTATTTGGATCCAAGCATGGGTGAGGCTAGCAAGTTTTAGTCCCACTACTTTTAGTCATGGGACTAAAACGTATCCAAGCACATCTACTAGCTCTATTCCACCCTAAGTCAACTATATGGAGAGTGGCACTAGCATCAGAGGCTTCTAGACCACCAAGACATTTTGTCGAGCACGCTACGTGCACGCCCAGAGCGTGGCCAGAGCACCCGTACTGCAGCCCGTGGCATCGAGCTACTGCCATGTCTCTGCTGCCTCCCCCTCTCGTCCCGATCTTCCTCTGGATCAGCACGACCACCTGGACCCTCGCCGACACCTCCTCTTGGCTCCTAGCACCATCCACGACGACCAGGAGCGCCGCCCGACGAGTCCCACACGGCCATGTCTCCGCCCAATCCGCGTGGCGCGCCCCGAGCCACCCAGCTCCTACTAGGAGTAACTGTGGGCGGCCACCGTCCTCACCGACCACCCTGCCGACCTCAAAGGCCTCACCTGCCGCCGTAATGATCGCCGCCGTCGTGCTCATCCTCTAAACACCGCGGAGCCGACCCCTCGCGCTATAAAAGCTCACCCCGAGCTCGCTCCTACCCTCAAAACCACTTCTCCATCCTCTGCAAGCCACTCCGGGTAGCCAAATGACCAGGGATGACCGTCTTCTTCCTCTCCGGCAACTACGGCCGCCGCCACTGTCCGGACGGTTCCGAAGCCACCAGAACCTCCCCACTCCGTTCTATCCACCAGTAGCCTCCTGGTGCTCCCGCGAAACTATCCACACGCTCAAATTTTTTCTTAGGAGCAGCCGTAGGCGAGAGCCCCATCTCACCCGACGCCATCGTCCGCCGGGAAGCTCGCCGCCGGTGACTCCGTCCACTCCGGTGACCAAGGAGGGTACCCACGGGTTTGCCTCGACCTCCTGAGCACACCCATGTGCTCAGATCCCCGAGGGTTGCCGCTGTTCACCGGCGCCGATTGCCGGAGCCTCGCCTCTGCTCCGCCGGAGGAGATGACGCGGGCGGTTGACCAGTCAAACCAGATTGGTGGGCCCGAGGGACCCACCGTCAGTGACCCAGCGCACATCGAGCCGTCCATAAGTGGAAGCGCATTCCTCTGAGAGTGTTCAGCGGAGAAGCGTATTCTGGATTGCACTTGTTCTCCGCTGAAAAGTGTATTCTGTATTGTACTTCTTCTCCGCTAAAAAGCGTATTTCCAGGCGAAGCGTTTTCTGTTATGTTTTTATATAAATTCAGATTTGACCCTAACTTTGACGGCCTCTAGATTTTAAACCACAACTAAAAATTACTTGATTATTTTTCTGTTATTTCTCAAATTCCATCTAGTTTATTTTAGTACTTATTTCAAAAAAAATTTAAACAACTTTTCAGCACTATTTTGGTTTTATGTGGTAATTGTAATATTTTGAAAATAGGAAGTGGATGGGAGATATAATTTTCAAAGTTTTGGAGTGCACCCAATCTTTCTGCATGCTCAAGGCAAGCATCTTGAACACATGATATGGCGAATGCATCGTTGTTTGTTTGCATGTAGAATTGAATTATGAATATGTTGAACCCATATGAAATTTGCATAGTAATGGTCATACATGCATGATCCCCCTTGATTGTATTTCATCTTCATTTAAACATGAAGTATAAGTGAGTAGGGTTATTTTCATGTGCCATGTGTGCCTGTGTTGGTCCAGGCTAATTTGCAGGAAGAATCAGTCACGAGAAAACACTACAAAAAAACACTTCCGTGATGATACATGTTTGTCACAGTAGGTCGCGTTTTTAGTCATGCATGTACATCCATGACAAATTTATGACAGAATCAAGATAGTCATACCTGTGCTGTCGTAGAAGTGTTCCATGACATTACCAAAATTATCATCACAAAAGTGTCCACTTCCATGACGATAAATCGCGCGTCACCCAAGTGCTTTCGTCAAGGGTGACTGACACGTGGCATCCACCGTAATGGAACGCCGTTAAGCTATCGGGTCGGGTTTTGGATCCGATAACCCGTTAACAACCCCTACCAATGGGAAATTTCCACGTGTAAAATTCTTATTGGCCGGAGGAAACACGTGTTAGCTCGTCAGTGGGTCAGATAGGCGCCTATGATACGTCGACATGTGGCACAGCCCAACAGAGGCCCATTCCTGTGAAAAGGCCGGCCCGTTTGACTTGGTCAAAAGCTAGCGGGTCGGCCCATGGAAAGCCTGTTAACGGCATGTTCGCATATAGCCCATTTACAACCCGCTAACCTAAGGCCCATTACGCCCTATTCGAATTAGGCCCAGTAGCGTCATCTGGGCCATCCAATATGATTCCAGCCCGTCTTCACTTCTGGCCCATGTATGGCCCATGACGTCTTTCGGCCCATATGAGGCCCTATGTAACTTTTGGCCTATTAACGGCCCGTGGTGAAACTGCCCCGTAATGAACAGTGTATCACTTTACACCCATTAGCGGCCCGTGGTGAAACTGGCCCATAATGAACAGTGTATCACTTTATACCCATTAACGGCCCGTTATTCCGTTGGGCCGTTTCCAGCCCATGTTATGTTTCGGCCTTCTCAGAGCCCATTTATTCTTGGGCTCATTTCCAGCATTCGTTTACTTACGGCCCGTTACTGTCATTTTCTGCTTGTGGGCCAAATTCAGCCCGTGGTTACAGTCGGCCCGTTTGTGGTCCGTTAATACGTTGGGCCGTTTTCATAGCGTCATCAAATACGGCCTATTAACGATGGCCCGTTACGGTCGGCCCATGAACGGACAATTCCAACTCTAGCCCGTTTACGGCCATAATGCGGCCTGTTATTGGCCCATGTTTGGCCAATCGATCATACGGCCCGTATAAGGCCCATTGATGATACGGCCCGTAGAAGGCCCATTGTTTCTACGGCACGTAGAAGGCCTACTATTTCTATGGCCCGTAGAAGGCCCACTGTTTCTACGGCCCGTAGGAGGCCCAGTGTCACTACAGTAAATATTAGCCCATGGTTATTGTGGCCTAGTTTTAAAAAATAGGTTATTGCAGCCACTAGTTAACCGCGGAAAGATAACTGCAATGACTACAAGCAAACAAATAAACAAGACAACAAGGAAATAAATAAGCAAGCAACTAACGCTAGGCTATCACGGCTATTACACATATTACATCCACTGGGCATCAAAGTTCGCCACTAGTGCAAATATAGGGAACAAAGCAGCATATCATATACACTGGCCGTCAAAATTGGCCACCAGTGCGAATAAACGCGGCAGCAAAACAAGAGCATAACTGAAACAACTTCAGAAGAGCTCAAGAAACGTTATCCTGGGTATCCACCATGCTGGCAATATGCTTAGCAAGCTGATTAGCTTTGTCCTGTTTGGCGCTAAAATCCTCCAACGCTTGCTGTTGCACCAGAAAGTATGCATCTGAATGCTCCAGGGACTTCCGCAGTCCTTCCGCTTCTTTTATCGATGTCTTTCAGCTTGTAGTTGAGACTCAAGAAACCGAACTGATTCAGACAATGAGTTTGAATAGCTTGTGCAAGCGGTAGTGGCCAGTAACTCCAACACTAAACCAAGACAGGATGTGTCACTATCCTAAACCTTATCTGCATTACTTCCTTTACCGTTTCTTAATAAGGCACTCTTCCCCAATATTCTGTCAGCATTCTAAAAGAAGAAACAAGCAGACACATAACAAGTTTAGCATGTACTAGTATATGAAACTCATTTTGGTGAACCAGTTCATTAGTAAGGTGGACAGAATTAAACTACCAAGTCTTCTATTGCCAAGTACTAGTACATAATAAAAGCATCAAACAAACATATATCTATGTCCTATGGTAGCAATGGAATCTTAAATTAGAACAGTTGTTCTTGAGGTTTAGGCACTTGTTCTACATGAACAGAGTACAGTAAGACACAAGAATATAATACTTAAAAACAGAAAATGAGCTCATAGACCTTACCACATTCTTGGTTCGGGACCAATACAGAACAAGGCGTTCCTAGTCATCGTCCAGTAAATGTGTCTCAGGAGAACGTAAGGGAATTTGATGAGTTTCTTTGCCGGTGAAGTACGTTTTCTTCAGGTAATTCCGATACTGCCACCAAGCGTTCTTGAAGATAGCAGAGGTATTAGCACAGGTTACCTCATCCTGAGTTTCCAAATCGGTCCTTCTCTATAGAGAAAAATGGGAAAATTTGCTGTATTATAACCATCATGGAGGTAGGGTGTATGGGACGAAGCAAAGTAATTGCCATGAATAACATTACTTACACATAACTCCTGGACAAACACCTGCAACTGGCATTTTCCTTCATCTTCAGTATAATATTTCCAAGATGGGAAGATACGCACATACGATTTAACAACATCAAATGCGATAGATGCTAAACTATGACTAGCTGGTTGTGCTTCCTCCACAGGAATAGGCGTACTAACTGGTGGAGTTGGGGTTCACCGTGATAGTACTGGCCCTTTGGGCACTGGAGCTACCTTACTAACTGCTCTTGTTTGGGAGCTCTGTGGTGGAGATGGTGCTGTGTCAACAGGAACTGGGTTACTATCGGTTGGGGTTGGGGTTTGATTGGGTGAATCTGGTTCTCTGTCCATCGTAGTAGGGGTACAATCTGCGAGAGTTTGGGTTATGTGTGGTAGGGCTGGTTCTTGTGCATGTACAACCGGGGTTCTATCTCCACCAAGAGGTAGCACTGTTTTATTTGAAGACCGTGTTTTTAGTCCGCTAGATACTGGCATCACCCGCTCCAATTCAAATGGCTGATAAACAGGAAACATAGTTGAATGTACAGACATTGTATGGGAGATAGATGCAATAGATAGTGTGGAAAAAGAGGGCATGAAATAGTTGACATGTATATTGTTTAACTAAAATGGATAGCATGACATAATTTCACATATATGATGTCTATCTAAACTGGATAGCATAGCATAACATAATTCAAAGATATGATGAATAACTAAACAGGATCGCATGACATAATTCACCTACATGTTATCTAAGTAATCAGGATCGCATCATTTAATTCACATATATGATTTATATGCTAAACAGAGGGCATTCGATATGATGTCTGAACTAAGAACATGGTGTTGAATATTGTGTATATGATGTCTAAACTATGCAATGCAAGACACCGTATGCATCATATGAGCAGTATAACCATGCCAAGTTAGAGCATACACCTCAGTGGGGGAATAGGACTGGTCATCTGTCTCTGAATCCATCTCTGAGGAGCTATCGGGACCCAACAAGAGATCTGCTTCGACAGGTAGCACTGTCTGCTCTGAAGGCCTTGTTTTCACTCCAGATTTTTCCATCTCCCACCCAAATGGATGATTCACAGGAAGAGTAGTTTAATGTACAAACATGGTTGACAAATGGAAATGTAATGAAGAAAAGGATGGGCAAGATATCATTCAAATATATGTTGCCTGGTTAAACAGGATGGCATTGCACATTTCACATATATTATGGCTGGCTAAAAGACATGAGACTGCATAATTCCTATATATGATATAGAAACTAAACAGGTGGCATTACAGAACATGTCTAAACTAAGCAGATGACATATATGATGTCAAAAGTAGGCACTTCAAGGCAACATATGCATGATATGACTAACATCATCATGCCAAGGTAGAGCAAACACCTTGGGGGGTAAATAGGAGTGGTCAGCGGCGTCCGAATCCGCCTCAGAACAGATATCTTCCTCTGGATTACAATCTGGAGAGGGGTGGGGAGGGTTTGCCATTGAACCCACCATGGAGCGATGTCTGCATGACATTGTATTGCCGCGCAAAACTCTTCTCTTTTTCTCTACATGTTCAGCATGACTGTGTACAATATCTGACATGCATACGGAAAAAAATATGGTGAGATTATGTAAGGAGAGCATGCAGAAATTTAGAGTGATGGTAACAACCAGTGGATCGATGTTTTTCCGTTGAACCAAAATAGCCCTAATGGATCGACGTGAATGTATAGTAATAAGTGATGCAATAAGTGTACAACCTGTTTGCCGTAGCCGTGTCGACCTCAGCATCATTGGGTTGGTCACTGAAGCAGTTGAGGCAGAGGTGGCTGTCGGAGGTGTGGAGGAAGATCTGAGGAATCTGTAGACGGCGTCCAGGGCACTGCTCTGTTGTGATGGATCGTTCTGTCGTTGGAGCAGCTCTGGTGAGCCGTAAGACGTCAAGGCTGAAGCAGCACAAGACAGACATCGTCAATCTCAAGTGGGATTCTAATAGCATCTCCAATAGATGATGTAAAATGGATGTAAAATTAACATCACCAAAAACCACCCGACTACAACAGATGAGGTAAAAACTGTTGACTATGAACTTAACTGTCGAAACTGAAATTTACTGTGGAATCTGAATGCTACTGTCGAAACTGAACGCAATGGTAGCAGAGAGGCACTTGACATGTAGTTTAGGGAGGGCCTGTAGTTCATCTTCAACCTACACCCCCCTGAGCCGCCAGCCACCACCGGCCGAACCGCCGGCCCCAGCGCCGCCTCACCGCCCTGAAACAACTCGCCACCGCCGCCCCGGCCAGCCCTCTAGGCCCCCCGCCCACCACCCTGAACCCATAATATTATCTAGGAGTTTAGTAGCTTCTCCTAAAGTGATTTCCATAAAAGTGCCTCCCGCGGCTGAATCTAAAAGATTTCTAGAAGCAAAATTCAGTCTGGCATAAAATTTTTGTATAATCATCCACAAATTCAAACCATGAGTAGGGCAATTACGTATCATTAATTTCATCCTCTCCCAAGCTTATGCAACATGTTCATGATCAAGTTGCTTAAAATTCATAATATCGTTTCTAAGAGAGATGATCTTAGCGGAAGGAAAATACTTAGAGATAAAAACATCTTTGCACTTGTTCCAAGAATCAATACTAATTTTAGGCAAAGAGGAAAACCAAGCTTTAGCATGATCTCTAAGCGAAAAAGGAAATAGCTTCAATTTAACAATATCATTATCGACATGTTTCTTCTTTTGCATATCACACAAATCAATGAAGCTATTTAGATGAGTAGCGACATCTTCACTAGGAAGGCCGGCGAATTGATATTTCATGACAAGATTCAACAAAGCAGCATTTATTTCACAAGATTCAGTATTGGTAAGAGGAGCAATCGGAGTGCTAAGGAAATCATTATTGTTGGTATTGGTAAAGTCACATAATTTGGTATTATCTTGAGCCATCGTGACAAGCAAGCAATCCAACACACGAGCAAACAAAAAGCAAGCGAAAAAGAGGCGAACAAAAAGGAGAGGGCAAATAAAGCAGCAAGGGTGATGTGTGGGAGAGGAAAACGAGAGGCAAATGGCAAATAATGTAATGCGGGAGATAAGGGTTTGTGATGGGTACTTGGTATGTTGACTTTTGCGTAGACTCCCCGGCAACGGCGCCAGAAATCTTTTTGCTACCTCTTGAGCACTGCGTTGGTTTTCCCTTGAAGAGGAAAGGATGATGCAGCAAAGTAGCGTAAGTATTTCCCTCAGTTTTTGAGAACCAAGGTATCAATCCAGTAGGAGGCTACGCGCGAGTCCCTCGTACCCACACAAAACAAATAACTCCTCGCAACCAACGCGATAAGGGGTTGTCAATCCCTTCACGGTCACTTACGAGAGTGAGATCTGATAGGCATGATAGGATAATATTTTTGGTATTTTTGTGATAAAGATGCAAAGTAAAATAAAAGCAAAGTAAAAAAGCAAAGGAAATAACTAAGTGTTGGAAGATTAATATGATGAAGATAGACCCGGGGGCCATAGGTTTCACTAGTGGCTTCTCTCAAGAGCATAAGTATTTTACGGTGGGTGAACAAATTACTGTTGAGCAATTGACAGAATTGAGCATAGTTATGAGAATATCTAGGTATGATCATGTATATAGGCATCACGTCCGAGACAAGTAGACCGACTCCTGCCTGCATCTACTACTATTACTCCACTCATCGACCGCTATCTAGCATGCATCTCGAGTATTAAGTTCATGAAAACAGAGTAACGCCTTAAGCAAGATGACATGATGTAGAGGGATAAATTCATGCAATATGATAAAACCCCATCTTGTTATCCTCGATGGAAACAATACAATACGTGCCTTGCTGCCCCTACTGTCACTGGGAAAGGACACCGCAAGATTGAACCCAAAGCTATGCACTTCTCCCATTGCAAGAAAGATCAATCTAGTAGGCCAAACCAAACTGATAATTCGAAGAGACTTGCAAAGATAACCAATCATACATAAAAGAATTCAGAGAAGATTCAAATATTGTTCATAGATAATCTTGATCATAAACCCACAATTCATCGGTCTCAACAAACACACCGCAAAAAGAAGATTACAACGAATAGATCTCCACAAGAGAGGGGGAGAACATTGTATTGAGATCCAAAAAGAGAGAAGAAGCCATCTAGCTACTAACTATGGACCCGAAGGTCGGAGGTAAACTACTCACACTTCATTGGAGAGGCTATGGTGATGATGTAGAAGCCCTCCGTGATGGATGCCCCCCTCCGGTGGAGCTCCGGAACAGGCCCCAAGATGGGATCTCGTGGGTACAGAAGGTTGCGGCGGTGGAATTAGGTTTTTGGCTCCTTATCTAATCGTTTGGGGGTCCGTAGGTATATATAGGAGGAAGGAGTACGTCGGTGGAGCAACAGGGGGCCCACGAGGGTGGAGGGCGTGCCCTGGGGAGGTGGGCGCGCCCCCCTACCTCGTGGCCTCCTCTTTTGTTTCTTGACGTAGGGTCCAAGTCTCCTGGATCATAATCTTCCTAAAAATCACGTTCCCGAAGGTTTCATTCCGTTTGGACTCCGTTTGATATTCCTTTTCTACGAAACTCTGAAATAGGCAAAAACAACAATTCTGGGCTGGGCCTCCGGTTAATAGATTAGTCCCAAAAATAATATAAAAGTGGATAATAAAGCCCAATAATGTCCAAAACAGTAGAAAATATAGCATGGAGCAATCAAAAATTATAGATATGTTGGAGACGTATCATGCATCACCTTTGTGTAGCTGCTGAACGTTCTGCCACATGTGTCTCACACGGAATCTATGTTCTGATTCTGGGAACACCTCATCCACAACACTGATAAGTCCATGTAATGGTTAAACAGAAGCAATCAGACAAAAAGTGCCACAAAGAGGCAATCAGACAAAAAGTCACAGAGAAACAAAAATTGTACCTTCTGTTTGTCACTCATAATTGACCATGGGGCAGTGTTGATGATTGCCAGATCATTTTTGAATCTCTCCAAGAACCAACACCAGTTGGGTTTGTTCTCCACGTCAACAACAACTATTGCAATTGGAAAAATACAATTATTTGGATCTATTCCAACAGCACATAGCAACTGTCCTCTATACCTTGTCTTAATATGGCACCCATCTAGAAAGATGATAGGCCTGCACCCCTGAAGGAACCCTCTCTTGCAAGCATCCAGAAACATGTAGGCCTTGTTGAACCTTGCTTGTTCATCAAGTGCCACAAAGAAAGAGCTGCCTGGGTTACTCCTTCTGATCTCATTGCCATAGTCCCATAGCAATTTGTATTGCCCTTTCTCATCACCATGTATGATCTTCATAGCCAGCCTCCTAGCCCTCTGCAATTTGGTACTTGTTGGGTTCATGTGCCACTCCTTCTGCACAACCCTAGAGAAGTTTCTCAAGTTCATATCATGGTCAGCTCTGAAGCTCTCCAAATATTGTTGGGCAATGAATGGAACAGTGAAAGCCTTAATCTTCCACTTCTTTGTGTAGGTGTGTTCACTTACATACTTCTTAACCATAAAGCACTTGGTTCTACTGTCATAAGAGGCCCACATATACCAAGTACAGTCATCATCACATTTGGCCTTCAATCTTTTTCTATCATTCACAGGCAACTTAACATCAACTCTATTCTTGCAGCAATACTCTTTGATGGCTGTCCTCAGTAGCTCAACTATTTGGAAAGCTTGGCCAACATGGAATTTAGGATAGTGTAGGTCCTCTTCCCTAAAAGCCTTGAACTTCATGTACAATTCTTCATCATCTTCATCTGGTGGCCATAGATCATCACCTTAAAACTCATATAGTTCATCCTCTTGCTTCTCTTTGCCTTTATCTCCAGCTTTATCTTTTCCTTTCTCTGAATCCTTTTCTTTTGCACTATCTTTACCTAACTGTTTCCCTCTCACTTGTTTGTCTTCAGGTTCATCCATGTCAACATTGTCTGCATATAGATCATCATCACCATCATTCATGCCATAATCACTATCTATTATGGCACCAGGATCAAAATCTGAATCATTGTCATCATCTGTATCTTGTTCTTCTGACATTGCATATGAAGAATTGCACTGCCTTCTTGTTCTGGTGGTCACAACTTCCTGCTATGCTTCTTCAGCCTCAGGTTGTGGTTGTTCTAACTCGGGTTTTGGTCTATCTGCCTCAGGTTGTGCTGGTGGAATCACAATAGTCTCTGCCTCTTCCATATTTGCATCTTCATCATTAACAACAAAGCAGTTCCTCTTTGCAAAGACATAGTTGCTAACATCATCTGTTGGACTGTTTGGGTAAATCACCTGTATAGGAATAGGATGCTCTACTTCAACATGTGTTTCTTCATTCTCTGGCTCATTGTTACATGCTTTTCTAGGTCTGAATACTAGAGGCAGGTGAGTTATTGGAAAATTCACCACATCATCCTCAGTAAGGTCTGCATCCAAGCTGCTATCATGGTCCAAATACAGACTGAAAGAGTTGTGACCAAGAGACAAAAATGTCAGCATCTGATCAGTGTCTGCATCTCCTCTGATTTCTCTCAAACCATCTTCCTTGATTGACAGGATAGGAATCAAGTAGTACACCTTCAATCTGCCTGCCATTTCCCACCCAATCTCCTCCACTATGTTCTCAACCATAAGTGGAGACCATGTCACTTCGTCATGTTCATCATACCACACAACATGAGCATTCACATAAGAACGGTTGCTACCACGTCCAAGAAAATATCCTGATTAGTGTCTGCATCTCCTCTGATTTCTCTCAAACCATCTTCCTTGATTGACAGGATAGGAATCAAGTAGTACACCTTCAATCTGCCTGCCATTTCCCACCCAATCTCCTCCACTATGTTCTCAACCATAAGTGGAGACCATGTCACTTCGTCATGTTCATCATACCACACAACATGAGCATTCACATAAGAACGGTTGCTACCACGTCCAAGAAAATATCCTGATTAGTGTCTGCATCTCCTCTGATTTCTCTCAAACCATCTTCCTTGATTGACAGGATAGGAATCAAGTAGTACACCTTCAATCTGCCTGCCATTTCCCACCCAATCTCCTCCACTATGTTCTCAACCATAAGTGGAGACCATGTCACTTCGTCATGTTCATCATACCACACAACATGAGCATTCACATAAGAACGGTTGCTACCACGTCCAAGAAAATATCCTGATTAGTGTCTGCATCTCCTCTGATTTCTCTCAAACCATCTTCCTTGATTGACAGGATAGGAATCAAGTAGTACACCTTCAATCTGCCTGCCATTTCCCACCCAATCTCCTCCACTATGTTCTCAACCATAAGTGGAGACCATGTCACTTCGTCATGTTCATCATACCACACAACATGAGCATTCACATAAGAACGGTTGCTACCACGTCCAAGAAAATATCCTCCATGGTTGATCCGAACTGAATTTTTTTTGCTTCGTGCGCCTCGCAAGAATAAAACATGTACACAAGATCTGAAACATCGACAAGGCACCACCTTTACACCCTTAAACCCATTCTTCAAAACCCCCAAATCAGAACCCTAAACCCTAGCAGAATCAGAATTCCAGTGCGGCCGGTCCTATGTAACTAACATAAAATTGACGATGTCCAAACCCTACTCTGATTCAAGTAGGTACAAATTCGTCACAATCAAGAACACACCTAAAACCCTACTCTGAACCCCCAAATCACACGCAAAACCCTAGCCTGCCAAAATATAGACTCCAATGTGAGGAACCCTAAAACTAACTTGAGATTTTTGATGCCCAAATGAGATATTGGAGATTAATAGCCCAAAAATCCAAGACAAGAGGGGGAAATTTGGGACTTACTATATTTTGGGGGCGGCGCGCCGTCAGGGCGATGAACAGGTGCCATCGCCGCCACGCCTATGTGAAGGAAATATGCCCTAGAGGCTATAATAAAAGTTGTTATTTATATTTCCTTATATCATGATAAATGTTTATTATTCATGCTAGAATTGTATTAACCAGAAACTATGTACATGTGTGAATACATAAACAAAATAGAGTGTCCCTAGTATGCCTCTACTTGACTAGCTCGTTAATCGAAGATGGTTAAGTTTCCTGACCATAGACATGTGTTGTCATTTGATGAACGGGATCACATCATTAGATAATGATGTGATGCACAAGACCCATCCGTTAGATTAGCATAATGATTGTTAAGTTTTATTTCTATTGCTTTCTTCATGACTTATACATATTCCTCTCACTATGAGATTATGCAACTCCCGAATACCAGAGGAACACCTTGTGTGCTATCAAACGTTACAACGTAACTGGGTGATTATAAAGATGCTCTACAGGTGTCTCAGAAGGTGTTTGTTGGGTTGGCATAGATCAAGATTAGGATTTGTCACTCCGAGTATCAGAGAGGTATCTCTGGGCCCTCTCGGTAATGCACATCACTATAAGCCTTGCAAGCAATGTGACTAATGAGTTAGTTACGGGATGATGCATTACGGAACGAGTAAAGAGAATTGCCGGTAACGAGATGGAACTAGGTATGATGGTACCAACGATCGAATCTCGGGCAAGTAGCATACCGATGACAAAGGGAATAACGTATGTTGTCATTGCGGTTTGACCGATAAAGTTCTTCATAGAATATGTAGGAACCAATATGAGCATCCAGGTTCCGATGTTGGTTATTAACAAGATATGTGTCTCGGTCATGTCTACATAGTTCTCGAACATGTAGGGTCTGCACACTTAACGTTCGATGACGATTTGTATTATGAGTTATGTGTTTTAGTGACCGAAGATTGTTCGGAGTCCCGGATGAGATCATGGACATGATGAGGAGTCTCGATGTAACGCCTCGAGACCGATGTGCCAGCTGTCGTTCAGTTATTCGCTGGTGTTGCCTTGTCATTGCATGCGTGTCATGCATTGCATATCATGTCATCATGTGCATTTCATTTGCATACGTGTTCGTCTCATGCGTCCGAGCATTTTCCCCGTTGTCCGTTTTGCAATCCGGCGCTTTGTTCTCCTCCGGCGGTCATTTCTACCTTTCTTTTGTGTGTGGGGATTAAACATTTCCAGATTGGACCGAGACTTGCCAAGCGGCCTTAGTTTACCACCGGTAGACCGCCTGTCAAGTTTCGTACCATTTGGACTTCGTTTGATACTCCAACGGTTAACCGAGGGACCGAGAAGGCCTCGTGTGTGTTGCAGCCAAACACCTCTCCAATTTGGCCCAAAACCCACCTAAACCCTCTCCATCATCTCGGTCGTTCGATCACGATCGCGTGGCCGAAAACCGCACCTCATTTGGAGCTTCCTAGCTCCCTCTACCTCTATAAATAGATCCCTTCATTTTCGTTCTCGGATCTCTTCCCCAAAACCCTAAAACTCCTCCCTCAGCGCCGCCGGACATGTCCACTCCGCCGCCGGACGCGTCCACCGCCTCCAACCACGTCGCTGCGGCCAATAGCAGGCCGCCACGTCACCCCGCCGCCGCTCCCCCTCCAATCAGACGCCGCCACCTCAGCCTGCGCGCCGCCCCACTTCGCCACCGGCCCGCGGGGCCTAGATCTGGCCCGCGCGGGCCCATCTCCTCGTGCCGCCTCTCGGGAGGCGCTGCCTTCGTCCTCCTGTCCACCGGCGCCTGCCGCCCCGCTCTGCCACCGACCGGCACCGCCACCGCCATCACCGGCCGCCGTCGAGCACTCATGCCGCCGCGCCGTAGCAACCGTCTTCGTATCCCCGCCGCCGTCTCCGACTCCTCCGGCCTCGATCCGAGCCCGAGGAGGACCGCCACCGCCGCCTGTTTTCAGATCCGGCGCCGCCCGCCGCGGCTCCGGCCATCCCCGTCGCCGGATCGAGCCACCACCGCCGCCCCCCTGCCTCCCTCGATCCAGGCGGGATCGAGGAGGAGAAAGCCCAACGCCTCGTGGGCCCTGTAAGCTTCCCGGCCCAGCGCAGCTCCGCATCAGGCCCAGCCGGCCGCCTCGGCCTGCCTCTTCCTCCGACCGGGCCGAAGCCCACTGGGTGAGCCACACCCGCAGCGCCCCTCCTCTCGTTTTTTTCCTTCTGCTGTTGGGCTTGCCCCAGATGCGGCCCGTGCCATGTTTTTCCCAGTTCTACGAATTTAGCTATTTTTCCGGAGATTGCAGTTTTGCAGATTAGACCCTCATGTTCATGCATTTAATAACTCATGAACCGTGCATCGGATTGAAATGTTTTATATATGAAACTTGCTCAGAATTTTGTGTAGATTAATAATATCCAACTTTCATCTATGTTCAAAATGTTTAAAATGATGTTTGATTAAATTTGCCCCTATGCCATGCTAAAATGATTTAATTCATAACTTAATAACCGTAACTCCGATTTTAATAAACTTTATATGTAAATGAGGTATAATTATCTATAGTTTAACATGGTGGCCTCATCTTGCATGTTTAACAACCCTAAAATATTGTTTAGGGCAGAACAGTACCAAATCTAAAATATGCTATGGGGATTTACCGGAATTGTTGTTCGTTGTTCCGGCCTCGTTTAAATTTGCCTAGATAGGTAGTTTGCATCCGCTTCACCCCTTGCCATGTTAATCAACATTTAATATTGTTGGGTACATAAACGAGAGAGAACTAAATAATGGTTGTGGTGTTCCGTCAATATGCATCCCGATGCATATTGAGCTCCACTTAATTTGTAGGATTATTTGTGCACTTTGCCATGCCATGCTTCATTAAACCGGACATGCATCATACTCGATTGTGCATCATGCCATGTTGATGTGTTGGTTGTTTACTATGTTGTTTGCTTCTTTCCGGTGTGCTTCTTCGGGTTGTTTCCGACAACGTCGTGTTTGTGAGGACCCGTTCGTCTACGTCCGTTTGTCTTCTTCATGGACTCGTTCTTCTTCCTTGCGAGATTTCAGGCAAGATGATCATACCCTCGAAATCACTACTATCTTTGCTATGCTAGTTTGCTCGCTCTTTTGCTATGCCAATGCTGCGATGCCTACCTTTTGCTTGTCAGCCTCCCAATTGCCATGTTGAACCTCTAACCCACCATGTCCTAGCAAACCGTTGATTGGCTATGTTACTGCTTTGCTCAGCCCCTCTTATAGCGTTGCTAGTTGCAGGTGAAGATTGGAGGCCGTTCCTTGTTGGAACATGTTTACTTGTTGGGATATCACAATATATCTTATTTAATTAATGCATCTATATAATTGGTAAAGGGTGGAAGGCTCGGCCTTATGCCTGGTGTTTTGTTCCACTCTTTCCGCCCTAGTTTCCGTCATATCGGTGTTATGTTCCCGGATTTTGCGTTCCTCACGCGGTTGGGCTATAATGGGAACCCCTTGATAGTTCGCCTTAAGTAAAGCTCTTCCAGCAATGCCCAACATTGGTTTTACCATTTGCACTAACAACCTACCACCTTTCCCTTGGGAGTCGCGCATCCCGAGGGTCATCTTATTTTAACCCCCCCGGGCCAGTGCTTGTCTAAGTGTTGGTCCGAACTGAGTAGACTGCGGGGCCACCTCGGGGAAACTTGAGGGCTGGTTATACTCGTAGGATGTCTCATCCGGTGTTGCCCTGAGAACGAGATATGTGCAGCTCCCATCAGGATGTCGGCGCATCGGGCGGTGTTGCTGGTTTAGTTTTACCCTGCCGAAATGTCTTGTTGTACCGGGATACCGAGTCTGATCGGAACATCTCGGGTGGAGGTCTATTCCTTCGTTGACCGTGAGAGCTTGTGATGGGCTAAGTTGGGACACCCCTGCAGGGATTTGAACTTTCGAAAGCCGTGCCCGCGGTTATGGGCAGATGGGAATTTGTTAACGTCCGGTTGTAGAAAACCTAAACATGACCTTAATTAAAATGAATCAACAGCGTGTGTAACCGTGATGGTCTCTTTCCGGCGGAGTCCGGGAAGTGAACACGGTTGCTGGAGTTATGCTTGACGTAGGTAGTCTAGGATCACTTCTTGATCATACTTTTATCGACCGTGCTTTGCCTTCTCTTCTCGCTCTCATTTGCGTATGTTAGCCACCATATATGCTAGTCGCTTGCTGCAGCTCCACCTCATACCTTTACCTTACCCATAAGCTTAAATAGTCTTGATCGCGAGGGTGCGAGATTGTTGAGTCCCTGTGGCTCACAGATACTTCCAAAACCATCTTGCAGGTGCCGATGAGACCGTGCAGATGACGCAACCAAGCTCAGGAGGAGCTCGATGAAGATCTTTTCCTTTGTGTTGTTTCGTTCTAGTTGATCAGTAGTGGAGCCCAGTTGGGGTCGATCGGGGACCTTTGTCGCATTTGGGGTTCTTCTTTTATTTTTGTTCCGTAGTCGGACCATGGGTGTATTTGATTGATGTAATGTTTATTCATGTAATTGTGTGAAGTGGCGATTGTAAGCCAACTATGTACCTCTTTCCCTTATGTATTACATGGGTTGTGTGAAGATTACCTCACTTGCGACATATGCCTTCAATGCGATTATGTCTCTAAGTCGTGCCTCGACACGTGGGAGCTATAGTCGCATCGAGGGTGTTACAAGTTGGTAATGAGAGCCTTCCCCGACCTTAGGAGCCCTATTGCTTGATCGTTTTAGCGGCCGAGTTGTGTCTAGAAAAATGTTTTGAGTCAGTTAGGAATTATATATCGGAGAGTTTAGGAATTCTTTTTACTTCCCAGTCCCTTCATCGCTCTGGTAAGGCATCCTGACGTAGAGTTTTGGCTATTCTCTTCTCAAATTTCACTAAAAAAAATTTAGGATCACGCAGGTATCTTGGAATCGTTCCGATGGTTTTATGATGAGAACATTGTCTTGGTGCCTCCTGTCAGGGGTTTTGTGGAAGTGTCCCGGGGAGTTGAGCTCTGAGTTGTTGTCGTCATAATTTTATCGCTGCAGTTCTGGAATACCTGAGTTTAGTACGCCGACATCGAAAATCTCTTTTATGCAGTTCATTGGTGAGATAACCTCGACGCCACCCAGTACTGGGGCGGGAGTTCGGGAGTATTGCCATAACTTGTATAACGGATGCTTTTCGAAGGTTGAGGTAGATGATTTCCGAAGGTTTCTTGGTTATGTGTTGAAGGATGGATACAGCTGGATGTAGGATTTGCTAGATTTGGGTGAGATATTATGCTTCCCCTGTATCCCCAACACCTGATTGCATAACTGGAAAATTTCGGGAGTTTCATAGGTGGGAATTCAAGTAGCTCTTAGGATATCTTTCTGACGGATATATGATATGAAATTGGGGTTCGACGTCTAGTGGTCCGCCTATTCACGGTCGGTTTTACAGTGGTCTCTTTGTGTCTTAAAGAGTCCTTGGCTATGCCGACTCGGGGACGCTTCGTATGTCATGTGCACTGCCTTGTACATGATGGTGCTGTACGATCGAGCCCGTGTAGGCCCCACCACGAAAACTTCGGGCGAAATCTCTATCATATGTTTGTTCTGGCTTATTCCGCAAGCCAACCCTTTGTTTTGTTTTGAGATGTGGGATTCGAGTTGCTTCGAACTCAAATGTTGATTCCATACCTTCTCTAAGCGGTGTTCTCATACCTCGATGTGAACACTAATCCCTCATGATAATCGAGATTGTCATGTCAATCCTTTTCAACCGACGTGCTCCTCCTCAAGTGGATCCAATCATTTCAACATCCGCAAGATCAAGTATCAGTTCCTCTCAACGGTGTTTGTTTCATCCATTCCAAATTGTCTTTGTTTTTCCCACCCTCCCTCCCTTCGTTTTTCTCCAAGGATTCAGATTTCTTATCCAAGTATCCTTTATTGATGGAAAGCCTCTCCATTCCTTTTTCGTCAATTTTCTTACCCGGTGATGCTCATGAAGATGCTAACGAAGTTTCTAGTTCATCATTCTTCATTCTTTTTCTTCTCCGGTGGAACCAATTCAAGCTTTCGGTGTTGATCATATCTTTCTCCTCGTTTCAAATACATTCTCATACCGGTGCACCTCATAATCTTTCACGCTCGCTATTCTATTGTTCCGGAGTGCTCAAGATATCTCAGAAGATTCCTGTTTCCACTCTGCTTTCGTTCAAGATCTTTCGAGGATGTCTCTTTATTCAAGCCATTTAATTCAACCGATGCATCTCTCTTTTCAAGTAATCATTTCAATCGTGTATCTTTTGAGTGGGCCCTAACCCACAGGTCTTTTCCCAAGATCTTACCTGACTCTTCTAATTTCTACCGGAGTTTTTCTCAAATCCATTTCGA
The DNA here is from genome assembly GCF_003073215.2 of Triticum urartu. Lineage (NCBI taxonomy): Eukaryota > Viridiplantae > Streptophyta > Magnoliopsida > Poales > Poaceae > Triticum > Triticum urartu. The sequence continues at coordinate 69,762,377 of NC_053027.1, forward strand.
AGCTTGACGTAAGAATGAATTATCATCAGTTAAATGTCTTTCTCCAAGATCTTTCATTTCTTTTCATCATTGGTTCAACCTCTTTGTTTTCATTCTTCCGGAGTGTCTAAATAATTCATGGTGGTGTTTCTCGTTGTCATTCTCATCATTTGAAGACCGAAGTAGAGTTTCTCTTTAATCTTGCTCCATTCTCTTCAAGATTCGTGATGCTAGCTTGTTGCCATCCTCTCGTAATTGTTTTGATCGTGAAAAATTCTTTTCACCCTTCCGGAGCAATTTAAGAGTCTTCTCAGTTTGTTATCCGGAGTTCACCAATTCAGGGTTATTCGTTCTTAGTTTTCAGCTCTCGTTCTCCAAATCTTACCGGTGCATCGATCATATATCCTCTAATCAGTGCATGATCTCTTCGTTCTCATGTATCTAAATCCTCTCAGCCATCTTCGTTCATTTTCATAATTCTTTCCAGTGTTTCTTTATCCTTACTTCGTTCAGTTCCAGTTCTTACGGTGGTTTGTGCAAGATTCCTATTCTTTCGTATCATATCAATTCATTCGTTGTTTCGATCCTACCGGTGGTTCGTTGAAGACTTTCCCAAGCTTGCACTATATCTCTCTTAATCCTTTCTACAAGAATAAGTAGTGTGCCAAATCCATTGTTTGTCATCAATTTAATTTGTGAAGGATACGCATAACGTAATTCTTATTTTTGTTCATCCAAGTGATTAATTCTTTATTTCGGAGCCTCATCAAAATTCTTGGTTTCAATTGTTTCATCTTTTCTTTCCCGGAGTTCCAAGCTCTAATTATCACGGAGATCCATCTAAATCATTGCAAGGATTCACCTTGTGCTTTCAATTCCTCTTTCTTTTTATTCTTTTGTTTACCGGAGTTCTTTATGGAGGTTCTACATGATGGTTCATCAAGGATTTAAATTCCTTCTCGAAGTGCTCATCAAGATTCTTTTCTAAGGAGCTTAAGTTTCTTCATCTTGCAATCCGGAGTGCAATTATTCCTTCCGTATCAATAGAGGTGGTATTATGTAATTCTTGATAATTTGAGTTCATGTTTCACGATTCACATGTTATTAAGAATGAGGTATTTTAAATTCATCAATCTTGCCATTGGAGTTATCTTGGGTTATACTTCACCTAAAGCCTTCCCGATGGCTTGTTGCTATCTATGTTGTTTATAAAGGACCCAAGTTCTTCTTTATCCTCTCGGTGAAATAGTTTCTCGTCTTCTTGTTCTTATCAATCCAATCTTGTTTGGCAGGTTGTCACCTCATAATTTGAGTTGTATTCCATAAGACCATATCAAGCTTATTATTTCCGTTGTGGGTTTTCACAACAACTCCGTTCGACCCTTCTCCTAAGGATGCCTTCTCAAGCTCTTTTGTGGTAGAAGTTGGCATTTTCTTCTCCATTCCCATATCTCAACTATCTATCTTCTATTCTTTTGTTCCGGAGGCATTGTGATGTTGCTCTCTTCTACCCATCTTCTTGTTTTGTCATGATAGTATTCTTTTCTTTGCTTATCCATTCAACCGGAGTGTCGTGTTTTCTTTCGGGCTCTCTCATCTTATCAAATTTTGCATCCCTTCTGAACCAGAATGCTGTCCAAATTATATCAGTCTTATTCCTTCTCTATCTTGTCTTAAACCGGAGTGTTTTCTCTATATATATATATCTTTCCTTCAACCTCAAGGTTTTCGCAATGCTCTTTGCCCCTCGTTTCTAATGGAGTGTTTTCGACCTAGTTCACCTTCTTTGTATTCTTTTCTCGAATTTGTTCAACCTTGCAAGGTTCTTGGTTTCACTCGTTTGTCAAAGAAGCAACTTAGTTTCCCTCTTCTCTTTCTCCTCCGTTTTCCCTTCGGTGCCATTCTAGATCTCGGGACGAGATCCTCTCGTAGTGGTGGAGTGTTGTAACGCCCCGAGACCGATGTGCCAGCTGTCGTTCAGTTATTCGCTGGTGTTGCCTTGTCATTGCTTGCGTGTCATGCATTGCATATCATGTCATCATGTGCATTTCATTTGCATACGTGTTCGTCTCATGCGTCCGAGCATTTTCCCCGTTGTCCGTTTTGCAATCCGGCGCTTCGTTCTCCTCTGGTGGTCATTTCTACCTTTCTTTTGTGTGTGGGGATTAAACATTTCCGGATTGGACCGAGACTTGCCAAGCGGCCTTGGTTTACCACCGGTAGACCGCCTGTCAAGTTTCGTACCATTTGGACTTCGTTTGATACTCCAACGGTTAACCGAGGGACCGAGAAGGCGTCGTGTGTGTTGCAGCCAAACACCTCTCCAATTTGGCCCAATACCCACCTAAACCCTCTCCATCATCTCGGTCGTTCGATCACGATCGCGTGGCCGAAAACCGCACCTCATTTGGAGCTTCCTAGCTCCCTCTACCTCTATAAATAGATCCCTTCATTTTCGTTCTCGGATCTTTTCCCCGAAACCCTAAAACTCCTTCCTCAGCGCCGCCGGACATGTCCACTCCGCCGCCGGACGCGTCCACCGCCTCCAACCACGTCGCTCTGGCCAATAGCAGGCCGCCACGTCACCCCGCCGCCGCTCCCCCTCCAATCAGACGCCGCCACCTCAGCCTGCGCGCCGCCCCACTTCGCCACCGGCCCGCGGGGCCTAGATCTGGCCCGCGCAGGCCCATCTCCTCGCGCCGCCGCCCGGGAGGCGCCGCCTTCGTCCTCCTGTCCACCGGCGCCCGCCGCCCCGCTCTACCACCGACCGGCACCGCCACCGCCATCGCCGGCCGCCGTCGAGCACTCATGCCGCCGCGCCGTAGCAACCGTATTCGTATCCCCGCCACCGTCTCGGACTCCTGCGGCCTCGATCCGAGCCCGAGGAGGACCGCCACCGCCGCCTGTTTTCAGATCCGGCGCCGCCCGCCGCGGCTCCGGCCATCCCCGTCGCCGGATCGAGCCACCACCGCCGCCCCCCTGCCTCCCTCGATCCAGGCTGGATCGAGGAGGAGAATGCCCAGCGCCTCATGGGCCCTGTCAGCTTCCCGGCCCAGCGCAGCTCCGCATCAGGCCCAGCCGGCCGCCTCGGCCTGCCTCTTCCTCCGACCGGGCCGAGGCCCACTGGGTGAGCTATACCCGCAGCGCCCCTCCTCTTGTTTTTTTCCTTCTACTGTTGGGCTTGCCCTAGATGCGGCCCGTGCCATGTTTTTCCCAGTTCTACGAATTTAGCTATTTTTCCGGAGATTGCAGTTTTGCAGATTAGACCCTCATGTTCATGCATTTAATAACTCATGAACCGTGCATCGGATTAAAATGTTTTATATATGAAACTTGCTCAGAATTTTTTGTAGATTAATAATATCCAACTTTCATCTATGTTCAAAATGTTTAAAATGATGTTTGATTAAATTTGCCCCTATGCCATGCTAAAATGATTTAATTCATAACTTAATAACCGTAACTCCGATTTTAATAAACTTTATATGTAAATGGGGTAGAATTATGTCTAGTTTTACATGGTGGCCTCATCTTGCATGTTTAACAACTCTAAAATATTGTTTAGGGCAGAACAGTACCAAATCTAAAATATGCTATGGGGATTTACCAGAATTGTTCTTCGTTGTTCCGGCCTAATTTAAATTTGCCTAGATAGGTAGTATTCATCCGCTTCACCCCTTGCCATGTTAATCAACATTTAATATTGTTGGGTGCATAAACGAGAGAGAACTAAATAATGGTTGTGATGTTCCGTCAATATGCATCCCGATGCATATTGAGCTCCACTTAATTTGTAGGATTGTTTGTGCACTTTGCCATGCCATGCTTCATTAAACCGGACATGCATCATACTCGATTGTGCATCATGCCATGTTGATGTGTTGGTTGTTTACTATGTTGTTTGCTTCTTTCCGGTGTGCTTCTTCGGGTTGTTTCCGACAACGTCGTGTTTGTGAGGACCCGTTCGTCTACGTTCGTTTGTCTTCTTCATGGACTCGTTCTTCTTCCTTGCGGGATTTCAGGCAAGATGATCATACCCTCGAAATCACTACTATCTTTGCTATGCTAGTTTGCTCGCTCTTTTGCTATGCCAATGCTACGATGCCTACCTTTTGCTTGTCAGCCTCCCAATTGCCATGTTGAACCTCTAACCCACCATGTCCTAGCAAACCGTTGATTGGCTATGTTACTGCTTTGCTCAGCCCCTCTTATAGCGTTGCTAGTTGCAGGTGAAGATTGGAGCCGTTCCTTGTTGGAACATGTTTACTTGTTGGGATATCACAATATATCTTATTTAATTAATGCATCTATATAATTGGTAAAGGGTGGAAGGCTCGGCCTTATGCCTGGTGTTTTGTTCCACTCTTTCCGCCCTAGTTTCCGTCATATCGGTGTTATGTTCCCGGATTTTGCGTTCCTCACGCGGTTGGGCTATAATGGGAACCCCTTGATAGTTCGCCTTAAGTAAAGCTCTTCCAGCAATGCCCAACATTGGTTTTACCATTTGCACTAACAACCTACCACCTTTCCCTTGGGAGTCGCGCATCCCGAGGGTCATCTTATTTTAACCCCCCCGGGCCAGTGCTTGTCTAAGTGTTGGTCCGAACTGAGTAGACTGCGGGGCCACCTCGGGGAAACTTGAGGACTGGTTTTACTCGTAGGATGTCTCATCTGGTGTTGCCCTGAGAACGAGATATGTGCAGCTCCCATCAGGATGTCGGCGCATCGGGCGGTGTTGCTGGTTTAGTTTTACCCTGCCGAAATGTCTTGTTGTACCGGGATACCGAGTCTGATCGGAACATCTCGGGTGGAGGTCTATTCCTTCGTTGACCGTGAGAGCTTGTGATGGGCTAAGTTGGGACACCCCTGCAGGGATTTGAACTTTCGAAAGCCGTGCCCGTGGTTATGGGCAGATGGGAATTTGTTAACGTCCGGTTGTAGAAAACCTAAACATGACCTTAATTAAAATGAATCAACAGCGTGTGTAACCGTGATGGTCTCTTTCCGGCGGAGTCCGGGAAGTGAACACGGTTGCTGGAGTTATGCTTGACGTAGGTAGTCTAGGATCACTTCTTGATCATACTTTTATCGATCATGCTTTGCCTTCTCTTCTCGTTCTCATTTGCGTATGTTAGCCACCATATATGCTAGTCGCTTGCTGCAGCTCCACCTCATACCTTTACCTTACCCATAAGCTTAAATAGTCTTGATCGCGAGGGTGCGAGATTGCTGTGTCCCTGTGGCTCACAGATACTTCCAAAACCAGCTTGCAGGTGCCGATGAGACCATGCAGATGACGCAACCAAGCTCAGGAGGAGCTCGATGAAGATCTTGTCCTTTGTGTTGTTTCGTTCTAGTTGATCAGTAGTGGAGCCCAGTTGGGGTTGATCGGGGACCTTTGTCGCATTTGGGGTTCTTTTATTTTGGTTCCGTAGTCGGACCATGAGTGTATTTGATTGATGTAATGTTTATTCATGTAATTGTGTGAAGTGGCGATTGTAAGCCAACTATGTACCTCTTTCCCTTATGTATTACATGGGTTGTGTGAAGATTACCTCACTTGCGACATATGCCTTCAATGCGATTATGTCTCTAAGTCGTGCCTCTACACGTGGGAGCTATAGTCGCATCGAGGGTGTTACACTCGAAATGGTCGAGAGGTAAAGATTGATATATTGGATGATGATATTCGGACACCGGAATGGTTCTGGATCGTTTCAGATATTTATCGGAGTACCGAGGGGTTATCGGAACCCCCCGAGGAAGTAATGGGCCTTCATGGGCCATAGGGGAGAAAGAGAGGGGAGCCCGCAGGGTTGCGCCCCCCCAAGGGAGTCCGAATTGGACAAAGGGGAAGGGGGCGCGACCCTCTTTCCTCTTTCCGTCTCCCTCTCCCTCTCCTTCCTTTTTCCCTCCGATGAGAAAGGAAAAAGAGGGGGGCCGAATCCTACTAGGAGTGTAGTCCTAGTAGGACTCCCCCCGTTGGCGCGCCCCCTCTAGGTCGGCCGCCTCCTCCCCTCCTCATTTATATACGGAGGCAGGGCATCCCAAAGCACAACAGTTGTTCTCTTAGCCGTGTGCGGTGCCCCCCTCCACAGTTTTCTCCTCCGGTCATAGCATCGTAGTGCTTAGGCGAAGCCCTGTGCGGATCACATCACCATCACCGTCATGCTGACAAAACTCTCCCTCGACCCTCTGCTGGATCAAGAGTTCGAAGGACGTCATTGAGCTGAACGTGTGCTGAACTCGGAGGTGTTGTACGTTCGGTACTAGATCGGTTTGATCGTGAAGACATTCGACTACATCAACCACATTAACCTAACGATTCCACTTTCGGTCTACGAGGGTACGTGGACACACTCTTCTCCTCTCGTTGCTATGCATCTCCTAGATAGATCTTGCGAGACTGTAGGAAAATTTTGAAATTGCATGCTACGTTCCCCAACACTATGCGCCCTCCCCGACGAATAGGGGTTGACGAACCGCACGTCTCCACCCTCCCCGGCACGTCCGGCGCCGATGAGCTGGTGCGCCGCGACGATCGCCTCCCTCTCCCCTGCGCGCACCCTCTGCTTCAGTGGTAACGAAGACGAACAGGCAAGGGGATTTGATCCATTTCCAAGGACATGGGGGGTTCTCTACAAAACGGACGCGCAAACAGCTACTCCCTGCCACGTGGCGCGGTCGACTGGTCAACACGTGGTCAACATGCGGTGTACGAGCTCAATACGCGCTACAGTGACCGTATAATCACGTCTTGTCATATATAGTGACGGTATTGCATGTATCCCTAAGTACGTTGACCAAAGTGAGCACACGGCAGAAAAACAATGACTTCCGATGCATTTTACTCTTTATTCCACCGTCACAATGTTTATGGGAAAGAAATTGATTAGAATCAACCGGCTGATCGCGCGTAGCGTTCCACCATTCGTGCAGCCGTCAGATCCAAGTTTCGTCAGGCAGTGCACTGTGTACGTCTTAGTGCAACACAATATGTTGTAGGGTGGAACCCTAAGTGGAGATCTTTCACGAATTGGAGGGGGAATCCCCGAGAACAAGATGAACACAAGAGGGAAAACAAGAGGAACACTCAAGAACAAGTCCAATCACACATCCACTAGACCAACAAACACACAAGATCCACAAGGTACATGAACAATCAAAGGGAAACAAGATACATGGTAGAGTTCATCCCAAATCCTGTGAAGGAGATGAGGGCTTGATGATCTAGGTAGATCCTTCCCTCAAGGGGGTCTTGAGTTTGGTCACTCCAAGAGGAGGTCTTGATCTCCTAGTGGAGTGGATCCATGGAGCAAAGCTCACAAATGTCTATCATCTACTTTGCTATCCTCTCTAATGAGCTAGGTGGGGGGGTACTTATAGTTTAGGGACGAAGTTCGAGGGGGAGAGGGTTACAAGGGCAAAAAGGCCCAACTTGCACGCAGGCAATCTGATCGGTCTGGGCACCCGGGGTAAAAGGGCCCGGGCACCCGGAGGTGGTGCGGTGGTAGGCGGCCGGGCACCCGGGGCCGAAGGGCCGGGCACCTGGGCCGGTCAGGGAGCCTTGGCCAGGGCGCTGTAGAGGGTCGGGCACCCGGGGGTTGAGAGCTCGGGCACCCGGTGGGGGGCTAGGCCACGCCCATGAGGAGACCGGGCACCCGGGGGTGATGGCCCAAGCACCCGGAGTGGGGCTGGCAGGGGCCGGGCACCCGGGGGTGGCGACCCGGGCACCCGGGGTGGGCAGCTCCAGCGCCCAGGCGGGAAGGGCCGGGCACCCGGGGCCTCCTGGTCGGGCACCCGGGTGGCCAGGGCCTTGGCCGGCCGGCGGCTGGTGGCCGGGCACCCGGACGGGTCCGAGGCCTCCGTAGCTTCGCGCTCTTCTCCCTCTCCTTCCTCTTGGGTCTCCGGTGAAGTTGGTGCTTCACTCCGTGCTTCCTCGCAATCATCTCGGAAGTACCTATGAATGCATAGCATATCTCTTTGAGGTAGAACCTCATTCTCATGTGAAACCAAACGAAACTCGAAGAGGAAAGAAGTGACCTCGTTCTCGATGTTGCGTGCACGTGCTCTTGTCATTGGTCCACGAGGTGCTTGCGGTGGTGGTATGACGTCCATGGTGATGGCCGAGGGATGCTCCGCATTATCTCCTCCCCCTGGGAGAGATCCGTCCACGGATCGTGATCGTCATCACCATGAGAAGGAGAGTGCATCACCAAGGACTCATCATCTCCAAGCTCGAAATGGGCACTCTCCAATGTCGCACCGTCTTGTGATTCCTTCAAAAGGAGTAAGGACAACAACTACTTGGAAAAACAAATGTGGTTAGCGGTAGTGCAAAACCAAGCATTCAAGAGGTGGTTCACCAAACAAGTGTCGTCATCAAGCATAGGATATGGTGTGACAAGGGAGTGTGACATGGCATGTAAGAACATAAATTGAGCTCAAGCAAAGACATCATGGCAACAAGCATGGAAATGTGAGGTAGTGATGCAAATATGTTTGACACGATAGCAAGCATCGACCTCAAGATCATAGCAAACATGCATAAAGCGCTCGACAAATGGTCTATGGTAGGCATAAGAATCATTCACAACACCAAGAGAAATGAAATGCCTAAACACATGGGGCAAGTTTAAGACAATCCAAGCATAATGTGCATATGGTGTTGTGAAGAAAGTGATGCAATCAAGACAAATGATATAGCAATTTTGCAACATGTGCGAGGCAATCAAGTCATGAGAGAAAATAGTAGGCATAGGCATATGTGAAGTAATGACATTGTTGCAACCAAACTTGTGATAGTAGCAAGTAATCCAAGAATTGGATGCAACATGAGAAAGCATAGCAATCAAGTCGTGCCAACTAGTGGAGCGAAGATGCAACCCACTAGAGGAAATCATGGCAATCATGTCATGTGTGCAAGTAGTAAGCATAGGCAATGCACATGGCATATCGCAAGCACGAAGACAAAGCAAGATCATAGTATCATCATAGGAATGTGGCATAAATGGAACATGGCAATAACAAGCAATATCTCCACCAAGCTTGCAAATACACATACAAGTAGTAGAATCAATCATCATGTGTAATGCAAAGCATGGGTCACAAATGCATGGCAGAGGCATAGAAATGAGTATATCATGCAAAGTGAACATGGCAATATGGGCATATAATATGTAATTGACAATAACCCATAACCATGTGAGAGCCGTGTAGAAAGAATGTGCGAAGTATTTGCGTGAAGAGAGCGGTGGGAAAGGAAATCCATGGGATCCAAAGTCATCATTGCTCTCTAGAGCTCGTTTTGTCAACTCGTGGGATTACGAGGTTGACAAGTATTCGTGGGTACCTACACAAAAGAGCGACAAACCAAAGAAATTGTGTTCGTGGTAAATGTACACATCATCCATCATGGTGTGTATGTGCATGTGTGAGTTAGCACAAGATAAGCATTGGTCAAAGAAATTTGATGCATGGTATAAGAACATGTCATCCATCATGAAAGAATAGTTGTTATGTATGAAACGATGGGGACACAAATTTAGAATGCAAGTATATGGCACAACAATATCATTATGATTCATGGGGAGCATATTGTGCACATAATTATTGGGATCATGCAATGGATGGCATGGATCAAAATCTCCTAACATGGATGAGGAAACTATGGGGGACTCCTCATGAGCAATATTGGAAACATCATATGGACAAAATGGACAACATCCAAAACAATGCATATCCGAAGCTAGGTGGTCATGGCATGGCATATGAGATAAATGGTGCAAAGGGAGCATATCCATATCATTACAAGAAAAACAAATGCCAATAACCATGGGCTTATCATCTATGCCATATGTGCAAATTGGGTTGATGTTGATGGCATATGCATAGTCACTATGAAGAGATTGCAAATATGACATATTGTTGATCTCATGCATAGCACATGACAAGTCAAACAGATTGTCAAACATGATGTGTCCAAAAGAATTTTCACATGATATCCTATGTAACATGGCATCACGACTAATAGACTCCACATGGAAATCCTCAAACTCATCATAAATGGGTAAATCATCGCATGGGGAAATCACACTAGCATGAAGCATGGTAATAGCTGGAGCAACATCATGCAAGAAATCAATGTCAAGAACGTCCACTAGGGGGACAAGAGCATAACCTTCACCTATGTTACCTTTCTCGTTCCACTCAAGTGGTGTAGGTGAGGTGGGAAAGACCAAAGCGTGGTCAACGTCATCATCATGATGGAACCATGTAGGGGGTGCATCATAGTCCACCATGGCCATCGTCTTGTCCATAGGAAGGACGAAGTCGTCGCGGATCGGCGCATCATCATATATGGGACCTAGCACCAAATGAGAAGACACAATAGAGGTAGAGGTCAAGTTGTTAGAAATGCAAATGGCCTCACGTGCCCTATCAACTTCCTCACTCTCTCTATGTGATGGTGGCTCACTCACTCCCTCAAGGTAGGTGCACTCAATGTCACATATGGTGGAGTCACTCATCTCACTCAAGTGGTGGGGGTTGTGGCTCTCCTCACATCGGAATTGTGGCAACTCATCATATATGGGGCTAGTGGTGAAGTCACTCTCACTCTCAATATGGTGGCACAAGTCACTCAAGTCATCATACGTCGTCGTGGTCGAAGGGAAAATCCCATGCTCAACCATCTCGTTGTCGTCGTCGCCATGGATGAAGGCCGAAGATGGCACATCATCGCTCTCATAGTGGATGAAGGCCGAAGATGGCACATCATCGCTCTCATCGTGGATGAAGGCCGAAGATGGCACATCATCACTCTCCTCCATGACCAAAGGGAAAATCCCATGCTTGATCATCTCGTCACCGTCGTCATGCATGAAGGCCGATGTAGGCGTACTCGTCGGAGGTAGGCGAAGATGCCGTACGTCCAAAGGCGAAGATGCCTTGATAACACTTGGCGAAGATGCCGAAGTGGTGGTAGTAGTCGTAGTTCCATATTGTTGGTGCTTGTCTCGCGGTCTTCTCTTGTGCTCATGAAGTTTGGTCGTAGCTTGATGTAGAGCTTTTTGGGACTTGTAGGTGTACGCATCGCGAGCATCTTCATCTTGATGGTGTTGTAGTGCTTGAGCTCGATGACATTTCGAAGATTGGCCACTTGAGCGTCGCCGCCTCGAAGATGACGAAGGGGAAGAAGACTTGTAGTTGGCCACCATGTCTCGTACTTGATCCCTTTGTTCGGCCAACTTGGTGTCGAGGTAGTCCCGTATCCTTGCTTCGTTTTGGCGAATGTCGATGGCGAGTCGCTCAATGCCTTGCATTTCTCGTTGTAGTCCGAAGATGGATGTTTTGGTGATATAGTTGTTCGCGTTGTCGTTGTCGTGGAAGACCGGAGATGAAATGCCTTGCCTATCCATCACAAGACTCGAGAAAATGTGAGTAGGAAATGAGATAAACAATACCAAGTTACCTTTTCCCAAAGTTGAGGATGTATCCCGTTTCACTCAATGTGAGATGAAATAATAGTGGAATTGGTACTGGACTTGTTCACTCACACCTATCAAGTAAAGCTTATGGTGGAGCTCGGTGAGGATAGTGGCACAAAAATTTGATGCAAAATGTTAGCAAGAGTCAATAAAGTTGGAAAAGATTCACAAATTCGCAAGTGAAACAAGTAGACCAATAGCAATATGTGGCACACAGAAACACACACACGGATAGATAAATGGGGTCGTGCAACCAAGGAATGAGCACAAAATGTGGAATCCACGGAAAACGCTCGTGTTGCAGAACTCAAGAGAGACGCTAGCACGATTGCTCAATAGGCGGATACGACACTTGTGCACAACCTAGAAGATGCAAAATGTATGAGCTTTCTATCCCAAGTATGATATGTGTATGATGTTCCGGTGTTTCGCACACGATGATCCAAGATGATCAATATGGTAGTATGTATGCAATGTGGCGATGCTATGGCTCTGGCTTACAAGCTCTTTGCTCACTTTTCCCTTTTGCTTAAAAGCTTATTCTTGTTTTTTTTATATGGCCACTTATGCGAAATGCACAAACCAAGATAGCAATTGTGTATATGCGGGAACAATCTTATGACACAAGGGATGATATGATACCAAGATGATACCAATATGATATGGTATGTATGCAATGGGAGGTACGGGTCACTAATGTGCACAAGTAACGTTGCCGGCAATACTCAAAGGCTAGTCTCGATAGGCAAGTGACGCAAAATGGGCTAAGGGGTTAACAATGTAATGGCAAGAATGTACAATGAAGGGATACCACGATACCGAGGTGATATGGAGGTTACCGTTCTTGCTTACGGTTAGGTTGTCAAAATGGTGAAGTGGTCGATGTCGAAGACGACCTCGTGGCAATGATGAGTGGCGGTGTTCTTGATGTAGATACCCTCCCATGACAATGGGGTCCAATTGGAAACTAAGGGATATTAAGGCCTCCTTTTAATAGAGAACCAGAACAAAGCATTAACACACGGTGAATACATTAACTCCTCAAAATACGGTCATCACCAGGAGTGGTCCCGACTATTGTCACTTCGGGGTTGCCGGATCATAACACGTAGTAGGTGACTATAACTTGCAGGATCGGATCTAGAACATGGATATAATTGTGATAACATAAACGTTTCAGATCTAAAATCATGGCACCCAGGCCCAAAGTGACAAGCATTAAGCATGACAAAGTCATAGCAACATCAATGTCAGAACATAGTGGATACTAGGGATAAGGCCCTAACAAAACTAACTCGATTACATGATGAATCTCATCCAACTTCTCACCGACCAGCGAGCCTACAAAGGAATTACTCACTCCTGGTGGGGAGCATCATGGAATTGGCGAAGGAGAAGGGATGGTGATGACGAAGAACGAAGATCCCCCTCAACGGAGCCCCAAACGGACTCCAGATCTAGCCTCCCGATGAAGAACAGGAGGTGACGGCGGCTCCGTCTCGTGGAACGCAATAATTCTTTCTCCCTGATTTTTTTCTGGAAATATGTGATTTTATAGCGTTGGTTTTAGGGTCTGCGGGGCCACCAGGTGGCGATAACCCACCTGGGCGTGCCTGGGAGGGCAGGCGCGCCCTGGTGGGTTGTGCCCCCCCAGGTGCCCCCCTCCGGTGGCTCTTGGCTCCAGAAATTCTCTTTATTGATGTAAAAAAATCCTCGCAAAGTTTCGTTCCAGTCCGAGAACTTTTATTTCTGCACAAAAACAACACCAAGGTAGTTCCGCTGAAAACAACATCAGTCCAGGGTTAGTTTCATTCAAATCATGCAAATTAGAGTCCAAAACAAGAGGAAAAGCGTTAGGAAAAGTAGATACGTTGGAGACGTATCAACTCCCCCAAGCTTAAACCTTTTCTTGTCCTCAAGCAATTTGGTTGATAAACTGAAAGTGAAAACGGAAAAAATTTACAAACTCTTTTGCTCTTGTTTGCATAAATAAGCTTAAACAGCACCCGAGTTTTCAGCCAACATTATAACTAACCATGCCGACAATAGCTCTTAAAAATTATATTAACTCATATTAATGACATAATGAACTAGCGAGCATAATAAGATATCTCAAACAGCAACAAGTTATCAAAACAACCATGATATAATATGACAATAGTGGTATCTCGCTAGCCATTTCTGAGACCGCAAAACATAAATGCAGAGCAGCTCCAAAGTTCAAGCAGCGACTAAACATTGTAATTCATGGTAGAAACAATCCAGCCATGATGCACCCAACATTAGCTACACACAATGCATCAGCATGATAACAGTGCTCTCAGGTTCTGGCGCTTATTTTAGAGGGTGATGACACAACATAAAAGTAAATAGAAAGTCCCTTCGCAAAAGGACGCAGTGATTTGCAGAGGTGCTAGAGCTCATGTTTTTAAAACATAGGTAAATGATATTTTGAGAAATGCACCCTTATCATTTACTTCACGACTATCACTTATCAATATCTTCCATGTTAAGCACGCTAGTGGCAGTTCCCAAGCGACAGAAGTAAAGCTTTTGACTCCATTGGGAGCTTTTGTTTGATTATTTGAGAGATCTATTCTTTTTGCAGTTTGGGGCTGGGCATCCCTATTACCGCCCTTTTCTCGTGCTATGGCGAGTAAATAAACACACGACCTGTGAATAACCCGCTTAGCATGGAAGATACCGACCACCTCCTATCTTTCCATGAACGACCGAGGCACACAAAAAGGATATTTATTTGAAGTTTTTTAGAGGTGGCACATGCAAATTTACTTAGGACGGCAGGGTAATACCGCATATAGGTAGGTATGGTGGACTCATATGGAATAACTAGGGTTCAAGGTTTTTGATGTACAAGCAGAATTCCCACTTAGTACAGGCAAAGGCTAGCAAATAGGTTGAGAAGCGGCCAGCTAGAGAGCAACAATGGTCATGAACATGCATTATGCATAAGTAACATTGGACACTAGCATGAGTAGAAATGTCGCCCTTCAACACATGATCACGAAGAAAATGATGACGAATCTGAATGTGCTTGGTCTTCGAGTGCTGAACTGGGTTGTGAGCAATCTTGATGGCACTCTCATTGTCACAGAGGAGTGGCACATTCTTCACGTTGATGCCATAGTCCTTGAGTGTTTGCTTCATCCATAGCAGTTGAGCACAGCAAGAACCAGCAGCAATGTACTCAACTTCAGCAGTAGACAGTGATACGCAGTTCTGTTTCTTCGAGGACCAACAGACCAAGGATCGTCCAGGAAATGACAAGTACCAGATGTTGACTTGCGGTCCACACGATCACCAGCGTAGTCAGAGTCAGAATATCCAATGAGATCAAAATCCGAGCCCTTGGGATACCATAATCCTAGTGTTGGTGTGTGGGCTAGATATCGAAGAATATGCTTCACAGCCTTATGGTGTGATTCCTTCGGTGCAGCTTGAAATCGGGCGCACATGCAAACACTAAGCATTATATCTGGCCTAGATGCACATAAGTACAATAAAGAGCCAATCATGGAGCGGTATACCTTATGATCGAAGTCAATACCATTTTCATCAGTGCATAGTTGACCATTTGTGGGCATAGGAATTTTGATGCCTTTGCAATCTTGCATGCCGAATTTCTTCAGGACATCCTTGAGGTATTTCTCCTGAGATATGAATATGCCATTGCGCTGTTGACGAATTTGAAGACCCGTGTGTAGCCTTGAGCTACTAGTCGTGCCTTATTCCTCACCACAACACCATTTTCATCTTGCTTGTTGCGGTAGATCCACTTTGTGCCAATGATGTTATGTTTGCAAGGATCGGGACGATCGACTAATTTCCAGACGTTGTTGAGCTTGAACTGATGTAATTCTTCTTGCATGGCCTGAATCCACTCAGGCTCATCTACCTTAGCGAGCTCTATGATAGAGACAAAAGCAAAGTGCCCACAAAAGTTAGATAGGTGTGAAGCTTTTGAGCGTGTGAGAGGACCTGGTGCCCTAATGTCATCGATGATCTTCTCCACTTGCACTTATTTTGCAATGCGAGGGTGAGCTGG
The DNA here is from genome assembly GCF_003073215.2 of Triticum urartu. NCBI lineage: Eukaryota > Viridiplantae > Streptophyta > Magnoliopsida > Poales > Poaceae > Triticum > Triticum urartu. The sequence continues at coordinate 69,777,911 of NC_053027.1, forward strand.
TTGTTGTTGAGGAATTTGATCAGCATTTTCTTCAGCATCAATTTCCTCAGCATTTTCTTCAGGTGCATCAGCTCGACGTTCTTCATGTTCTGGAATGAATTCTTCAGCAGATTCTTCAGTAGGAATGACATCTTCAGTAGCCTTGTGCTTGATAGAATCCTCAGGTGCTAGTTCATCTAACACAGAAGGTAGGTGCTCTCTTTGCGAGCCATTAGTTTCATCGAACCGCACATCTACAGTTTCAACAATCTTGTGAAGAACATTGTTGAAAACTCTGTAGGTGTGCGAGTCCTTTCCGTAACCAAGCATAAAACCTTCATGTGCTTTTGGTGCAAATTTTGAGTTGTGATGAGGATCTCTAATCCAGCATTTAGCACCGAAGACTTTGAAATAACTCACATTGGGTTTCTTGTCAGTGAGGAGTTCATAGGCAGTCTTCTTGAAGAATTTGTGAAGATATACCCTGTTGATGATGTGGCACGCAGTATCAATTGCATCAACCCAGAAACGACGAGGGGTTTTGTACTCATCGAGCATAGTGCGAGCCATCTCAGCAAGAGTCCTGTTCTTGCACTCCACGACGCCATTCTGTTGAGGAGTATAAGGAGCAGATAACTCATGAGTAATACCAAGTTCATCAAGATAGTCATCGAGACCCGAATTCTTTAACTCAGTGCCATTTTCACTTCTGATGTGCTTGATCTTCACACCAAAGTTGGTTGAAGCCCTCGAGGAAAATCGTTTGAAGACTTCCTGCACTTCATTTTTGTAAGAGACAAGGTGTACCAATGTGTAACGAGAGTAATCATCAACAATAACAAAGCCATATTGAGATGCTTCATTTGAAACAGAGGAGTAGTGATTAGGACCGAAGAGATCCATGTGAAGCAATTCGAATGGTCGAGTAGTGGTCATGATGGTCTTTGCTGGATGCTTGGCCTTGGTCATTTTTCCTGCTTCACAGGCACCGCATAAGTGATCCTTGAGGAATTTGACATTCTCAATGCCAATGACATGCTTCTTCTTCGCAAGCGTGTGCAAATTCCTCATGCCTGCATGACCAAGTCGTCGATGCCATAGCCATCCTTCTGAAGCTTTTGCAAGTAGGCACACGGCTGGTTGTGAATCTGCAGAGAAATCAACAATATACAACTCTCCTCTCCTAAAGCCTTTGAAGACTTTGGATTTGTCAGCTTCCATAATCACAACACAACGATATTTGCCAAAGACAACAACCATATCAAAATCACAAAGCATTGAGACAGACATAAGGTTGTATCCTAAGGACTCAACAAGCATGACTTTGTCCATGTGTCGATCCTTTGTGATAGCAACCTTACCTAGACCCAATACCTGACTTTTGCTTTTGTTAGCGAAGATGATATGCTTCAGATGTGATGACGATAAGGGAGCATCCATCAACAGATTCCTTTCACCAGTCATGTGATTTGTACATCCACTATTAAGTACCCACTCAGTGGCTTTGGGTTGATCATCCTGCAGATGAATTAGTGCAACTTACGACCTCATATACTTCAGCAGTGAAGAATATGATATCACAATTCATCAGATCAATTTCATCAAGCAGTAGGACATATAAAGCAGAGGGAGGACGTGTGAAATGAAAGTTCATTTCATCATGGTTAGCCTGCGTCCTTTCAGGCATTTTGTCAGGTCCCCAGCAAATTCTTCAGACGTTTACCGTACGTCTGGAGACCTGACCCTGTAGAAGAGATTAGTTCTTTTTCTTCACCACCCACATCTGAAGGGGTGGCAAAGAGTTCATCACTCTGCGAGCTCCATATGAGAATGGTGGCATAGCGGCCAAACCATTACGTTTCACATAAGAGGGGTTAGGATAAGCATATGAATAAGCAGAGAAATTCTTCGAGGACTTATGAACATAATATTTTGAAGAATAATTCTCATATTCATAGCCCTTGGCTCTTCCCTGCGAAACAGAGTTGTTAGCACGATGATGTTCATATGAGGACTTTGATCCATGTGAGGAATTTGATCCCCTTGAGGAATTTGGTCTGTATGAGGACTTGGATCCATATGAAGAATTTGATCTGGGGTTCCTTTTCTTCACAGGTGGTGTCATGAGGACATTCACCTGAAGACTTTCAAGGCACCTTTTGGGAACCCAGATTTTCTTCATAGGGGAACCATTCCTGCAGTTAGTGCCAACATATCTAGCAAATACTTCACCATTCTGATTTTTGAACAGTTTATAGTTGGAGTCAAATGACTCATCAGAAGAATGAGAAGATTCACATATATAGCCAGATAAATTAGATGGATCAACTGGAGGTCCCTTTGCAGCAACCCATGAGGTTTTGGGGTACTGCTCAGGCTTCCAATATGTACCATCAGCATTGAGTTTCCTCTCAAAGGCAATACCCTCTTTCCTAGGGTTCCTGTTGAGGATCTGCTTTTTAAGCACATCACAAAGGGTCTGATGCCCTTTGAGGCTTTTGTACATGCCTGTCATGTACAATTCCTTCAGCCCTGCATCGTCAGTGATACTAGCAATGTCCTCAGATGAGGAATTAGTGATAGCAGTGACAGGTGAAGAATTTGTAACATTAGAAGCATTTGAACATTCAGGTGAAGAATTAGGAGATTCTCGTTCAATGCATTTCCAACAGGGAGGAATAAATTCTTCCTGAGCAGCGCTGATTTGTTGAGCAAGCAATGAATCACGCTCCTTCTGAAGATCTTCCTAACTCACTCTTATCTTCTCAAAATCGGACAAAAGAGAGTTATGCTGATCTTGAAGGGAGTCATACTTAGAATGAAGGCTCTGAAGACTTTCAGCCAAAGCTTGTGACTGATCCATTTCTTCACTCAACATATCATTGCTCTTACTAAGCATGTTGTTAGCCCTTTCCAAGGCTCTTTGTTGTTTAGTGGCAAGGGAAGCAAGTTTGACATAATTGGGTCCAAATTCATCACCAGATTCTTCATCACTGGACTCAGATAGGTAGCATTCAGTTACCTCAACACTTTTTGCCATAAGGCATGGAGTAGAGGATGATGATTCTGGTTCGAATGTCATCGATTTGAGCGATTCCTTGAAATCCTCAAACCAAGGATCATGACGGGTTCGATGACCTTCATAGACCTCAGAGAGCCGGTCCTAGATAAGCTTCGCATGGTCCAGATGCATGACGTTCCTGAACTGATTTCAAGACAGACAGGAGCAGGTGACGTCCTTCGCCGTGAGGTTGAGAAGAGTGTACTTGCGAATGTCATCAACTCCCGCCGTCTTGCATAGATCGGTAAGACCAATCTCAGTGACGGTCCACAGTTCGCTGTTCATCGCCATGAGAGTAGGATTTCCCCCTTGGGCGCGCCATAGAGATGGCCGACCCTCCCCTCCTCCACTCCTTTATATACGGGGGAGGGGGCACCCCATAGACACACAAGTTGACAGCTGTCTTAGCCGTGTGCGGTGCCCCCCTCCACAGATTTCCACCTCGGTCATATCGTTGTAGTGCTTAGGCGAAGCCCTGCATCGATAACTTCATCATCACCATCATCAGCCGTCGTGCTAACGAAACTCTCCCTCGACCTCAGCTAGATCTAGAGTTCATGGGACGTCACCGAGCTGAACGTGTGCAGATCTTGGAGGTGCCGTACTTTCGGTACTAGGATCGGTCGGATCATGAAGACGTACGACTACATCAACCGCGTTGTCACAACGCTTCCACTTTCGGTCTACGAGGGTACGTGGACAACACTCTCCCCTCTCGTTGCTATACATCACCTAGATGGATCTTGCGTGTGCGTAGGAAATTTTTTGAAATTACTGCGTTCCCCAACAGTGGCATCCGAGGCAGGTCTATGCGTAGATGTTATATGCATGAGTAGAACACAAAGAGTTGTGGGCGATAGTAGTCATACTGCTTACCAGCATGTCATACTTTGATTCAGCGGTATTGTTGGATTAAGCGGCCCGGACCGACATTAGGCGTACGCTTACGCGAGACTGGTTCTACTGACGTGCTGTGCACATAGGTGGCTGGCGGGTGTCAGTTTCTCCAACTTTAGTTGAATCATGTGTGACTACGCCCGGTCCTTGTTGAAGGTTAAAACAGCACACTTGATGAAAAATCATTGTGGTTTTGATGCGTAGGTAAGAACGGTTCTTGCTCAGCCCGTAGCAGCCATGTAAAACTTGCAACAACAAAGTAGAGGATGTCTAACTTGTTTTTGCAGGGCATGTTGTGATGTGATATGGTCAAGACATGATGCTAAATTTTATTGTATGAGATGATCATGTTTTGTAACAGAGTTATCGGCAACTGGCAGGAGCCATATGGTTGTCACTTTATTGTACGCAATGCAATTGCCCTGTAATTGTTTTTACTTTATCACTAAGTGGGAGCGATAGTCGTAGAAGCAATAGTTGGCGAGACGACAACGATGCTACGATGGAAATCAAGGTGTCGCGCCGGTGACGATGGTGATCATGATGGTGCTTTAGAGATGGAGATCAAAGGCACAAGATGATGATGGCCATATCATATCACTTATATTGATTGCATGTGATGTTTATCCTTTATGCAGCTTATTTTGCTTAGTTCGGCGGTAGCATTATAAGATGATCTCTCACTAAATTTCAAGGTACAAGTGTTCTCCCTGAGTATGCACCGTTGCAAAAGTTCGTCGTGCCGAGACACCACATGATGATCGGGTGTGATAAGCTCTACGTTCACATACAACGGGTGCAAGCCAGTTTTGCACACGCAGAATACTCGGGTTAAACTTGACGAGCCTAGCATATGCAGATATGGCCTTGGAACACTGAGACCGAAAGGTCGAGCATGAATCATATAGTAGATATGATCAACATAGTGATGTTCACCATTGAAAACTAGTCCATCTCACGTGATGACCGGACATGGTTTAGTTGATTTGGATCACGTGATCACTTAGAAGATTGGAGGGATGTCTATCTAAGTGGGAGTTCTTAAGTAATATGATTAATTGAACTTTTAGTAACTAATAGTATTTTGCATGTCTATGTTATTGTAGATCAATGGCCCGTGCTACTGTTCCTTTGAATTTTAATGCGTTCCTTGAGAAAGCTAAGTTGAAAGATGATGGTAGCAACTACACGGACTGGGTCCGTAAGTTGAGGATTATCCTCATTACTGCACAGAAGAATTACGTCCTGGAAGCACCGCTAGGTGCCAGGCCTGTTGTAGATGCTACTGATGATGTTAAGAATGTCTGGCAAAGCAAAGCTGATGACTACTCGATAGTTTAGTGTGCCATGCTTTATGGCTTAGAACCGGGACTTCAACGTCGTTTTGAACGTCATGGAGCATATGCGATGTTCCAGGAGTTGAAGTTATTATTTCAAGCAAATGCCCGGATTGAGAGATATGAAGTCTCCAATAAGTTCTACAGCTGCAAAGTGGAGGGGAATAGTTCTGTCAATGAACATATACTCAGAATGTCTGGGTACCACAACCACTTGACTCAGCTGGGAGTTAATCTTCCTGATGATAGTGTCATTGACAGAGTTCTTCAATCACTGCCACCAAGCTACAAGAGCTTCGTGATGAACTATAATATGCAAGGGATGGATAAGACAATTCCCGAGCTCTTCGCAATGCTAAAGGATGCGGAGGTAGAAATCAAGAAGGAGCATCAAGTGTTGATGGTCATCATGACCACCAGTTTCAAGAAAAAGGGTAAAGGGAAGAAGGGGAACTTCAAGAAGAACAGCAAGCAAGTTGCTGCTCAAGTGAAGAAGCCCAAGTCTGGACCTAAGCCTAAGACTGAGTGATTCTACTGAAAAGGGACTGGTCACTGGAAGCGAAACTGCCCCAAGTATTTGGCGGATAAGAAGGATGGCAAGGTGAACAAAGGTATATGTGATATACATGTTATTGATGTGTACCTTACTAATGCTCGCAATAGTGCCTGGGTATTTGATACTGGTTCTGTTCCTAATATTTGCAACTCGAAACAGGGACTATGGATTAAGCGAAGATTGGCTAAGGACGAGGTGACGATGCGCATGGGAAATAGTTCCAAAGTCGATGTGATCGCGGTCGGCATGCTACCTCTACATCTACCTTCGGGATTAGTTTTAGACCTGAATAATTGTTATTTGGTGCCAGCGTTAAGCATGAACATTATATCTGGATCTTGTTTGATGTGAGACGGTTATTCATTTAAATCCAAGAATAATGGTTGTTCTATTTATATGAGTAATATCTTTTATGGTCATGCACCCTTAAAGAGTGGTCTATTTTTGTTGAATCTCGATAGTAGTGAAACACATATTCATAATATTGAAGCCAAAAGATGCAAAGTTGATAATGATAGTGCAACTTATTTGTGGCACTACCGTTTGGGTCATATTGGTGTAAAGCGCATGAAGAAACTCCATTCTGATGGACTTTTGGAATCACTTTATTATGAATCACTTGGTACCTGCAAACCATGCCTCATGGGCAAGATGACTAAAATTCCGTTCTCCGGAACAATGGAGCGAGCAACAGATTTATTGGAAATCATACATACTGATGTATGTGGTCCAATGAACATTGAGGCTCGCGGCGGAGGTATCGTTATTTTCTAACCTTCACATATGATTTGAGCAGATATGGGTATATCTACTTGATGAAACATAAGTCTGAAACATTTGAAAAGTTCAAAGAATTTCAGAGTGAAGTGGAAAATCATCGTAACAAGAAAATAAAGTTTCTACAATCTGATCGTGGAGGAGAATATTTGAGTTACGAGTTTGGTCTTCATTTGAAGCATTGCGGAATATTTTCGCAACTCACGCCACCCGGAACACCACAGCGTAATGGTGTGTCCAAACGTCGTAATCGTACTTTACTAGATATGGTGCGATCTATGATGTCTCTTACTGATTTACTGCTATCGTTTTGGGGTTATGCTTTAGAGATGGTTGCATTCACGTTAAATAGGGCACCATCTAAATCTGTTGAGATGACACCTTATGAACTGTGGTTTGGCAAGAAACCCAAGCTGTCGTTTCTTAAAGTTTGGGGCTGCGATGCTTATGTGAAAAAGCTTCAACCTGATAAGCTCGAACCCAAATCGGAGAAATGTGTCTTCATAGGATACCCAAAGGAGATTGTTGGGTACACCTTCTATCACAGATCCGAAGGCAAGACATTCAATGCTAAGAATGAATCCTTTCTAGAGAAGGAGTTTCTCTCGAAAGAAGTGAGTGGGAGGAAAGTAGAACTTGATGAGGTGACTGTACCTACTTCCTTATTGGAAAGTAGTTCATCACATAAATCAGTTCCTGTGACCACTACACCAATTAGTGAGGAAGCTAATGATGATGATCATGTAACTTTAGATCAAGTTACTACTGAACCTCGTAGGTCAACCAGAGTAAGATCCGCACCAGAGTGGTACGGTAATCCAATTCTGGAGGTCATGTTACTTGACCATGACAAACCTACGAACTATGAGGAAGCGATGATGAGACCAGATTCCGCAAAATGGCTTGTGGCCATGAAATCTGAGATGGGATCCTTGTATGAGAACAAAGTGTGGACTTTGGTTGACTTGCCTGTTGATCAGCAAGCCATCGAGAATAAATGGATCTTCAAGAAGAAGACTGACGCTGTCGGTAATGTTACTGTCTACAAAGCTTGACTTGTTGCGAAAGGTTTTCGACAAGGTCAAGGAGTTGACTATGATGAGACCTTCTCACCCGTAGCGATGCTTAAGTCCGTCTAAATCATGTTAGCAATTGCTGCATTTTATGATTATGAAATTTGGCAAATGGATGTAAAGACTGCATTCCTGAATGGATTTCTGGAAGAAGAGTTGTATATGATGCAACCCGAAGGTTTTATCAATCCAAAGGATGCTAACAAAGTGTGCAAGCTCCAGCTATCCATTTATGGACTGGTGCAAGCATCTCAGAGTTGGAATAAATGTTTTGATAGTGTGATCAAAGAATATGGTTTTATACAGACTTTTGGAGAAGCCTGTATTTACAAGAAAGTGAGTGGGAGCTATGTAGCATTTCTAATATTATATGTGGATGACATATTGTTGATTGGAAATGATATAGAATTTTTGGATAGCATAAAAGGATACTTGAATAAGAGTTTTTCAATGAAAGACCTCGATGAAGTTGCTTATATATTGGGCATAAAGATCTATAGAGATAGATCAAGACGCTTAATTGGACTTTCACAAAGCACATACCTTGATAAAGTTTTGAAGAAGTTCAAAATGGATCAAGCAAAGAAAGGGTTCTTGCCTGTATTACAAGGTGTGAAGTTGAGTCAGACTCAATGCCCGACCACTGCAGAAGATAGAGAGAAAATGAAAGTCATTCCCTATGCTTCAGCCATAGGTTCTATCATGTATGCAATGCTGTGTACCAGACCTGATGTGTGCCTTGCTATTAGTTTAGCAGGGAGGTACCAAAGTAATCCAGGAGTGGATCACTGGACAGCGGTCAAGAACATCCTGAAATACCTGAAAAGAACTAAGGATATGTTTGTCGTTTATGGAGGTGACAACGAACTCGTCGTAAATGGTTACGTTGATGCAAGCTTTGACACTGATCTGGATGACTCTAAGTCACAAACCGGATACGTATTTATATTGAACGGTGGAGCTGTAAGTTGGTGCAGTTCTAAGCAAAGCGTCGTGGCGGGATCTACGTGTAAAGCGGAGTACATAGCTACTTCGGAAGAAGAAAATGAAGGAGTCTGGATGAAGGAGTTCGTATCCGATCTAGGTGTCATACCTAGTGCAACGGGTCCAATGAAAATCTTTTGTGACAATACTGGTGCAATTGCCTTGGCAAAAGAATCTAGATTTCACAAAAGAACCAAGCACATCAAGAGACGCTTCAATTCCATCCGCGATCAAGTCAAGGAGGGAGACATAGAGATTTGCAAGATACATATAGATCTGAATGTTGCGGACCTGTTGACTAAGCCTCTCTCATGAGCAAAACATGATCAGCACCAAGACTCCATCGGTGTTAGAATCATTACTGTGTAATCTAGATTATTGACTCTAGTGCAAGTGGAAGTCTGAAGGAAATATGCCCTAGAGGCAATAATAAAGTTGTTATTTATATTTCCTTATACCATGATAAATGTTTATTATTCATGCTAGAATTGTATTAACCGGAAATTTAGTACATGCATGAATACATGGACAAACAGAGTGTCACTAGTATGCCTCTACTTGACTAGCTCGTTGAATCAAAGATGGTTAAGTTTCCTAGCCATAGACATGAGTTGTCATTTGATTAACGGGATCACATCATTAGAGAATGATGTGATTGACTTGACCCATCCGTTAGCTTAGCACGATGATCGTTTAGTTTGTTCCTATTGCTTTCTTCATGACTTACACATGTTCCTATAACTATGAGATTATGCAACTCCCGAGTACCGGAGGAACACTTTGTGTGCTATCAAACATCACAACGTAACTGGGTGATTATAAATATGCTCTACAGGTCTCTCCGATGGTGTTTGTTGAGTTGGCATAGACCTAGATTAGGATTTGTCACTCCGATTGTCAGAGAGGTATCTCTGGGACCTCTCGGTAATGCACATCACTATAAGCCTTGCAAGAAATGTGACTAATGAGTTAGTTGCAGGATGATGCATTACGGAATGAGTAAAGAGACTTGCCGGTAACGAGATTGAACTAGGTATTGAGATACCGACGATCGAATCTCGGGCAAGTAACATACCAATGACAAAGGGAACAACGTATGTTGTTATGCGGTTTGACCGATAAAGATCTTTGTAGAATATGGAGGAACCAATGTGAGCATCCAGGTTCCGCTATTGGTTATTGATCGGAGATGAGTCTCAGTCATGTCTACATAGTTCTCGAACTCGTAGGGTCTGCACGCTTAACGTTCGATTACGATCGGTATTATGTGTTCATGTGTTTTGATGTACCGAAGGTTGTTCGGAGTCCCAGATGTGATCACGGACATGACGAGGAGTCTCGAAATGGTCGAGACATAAAGATTGATATATTGGAATGCTATGTTTGGACATTGGAATGGTTCCGGGTGAGTTCGGGCATTTACGGGAGTACCGGAGGGTTACCGGAACCCCTCGGGGATTATATGGGCCTTATTGGGCCTTAGTGGGAGAGAGGAGGAGGCGGCCAAGGTGGGGGCGCCCCCCCCCCCAAGCCCAATCCGAATTGGGGTGGGGGGCCGGCCCCCCTTTCCTTCTCCTTCTCTCCTCCTTCCTTCCTCTCCTACTCCAACTAGGGAAGGGGGAATCCTACTCCCACCGGGAGTAGGACTCCCCCCTTGGGCGCGCCATAGAGAGGGCCGGCCCTCCCCTCCTCCACTCCTTTATATACGGGGGAGGGGGGCACCCCATAGACACACAAGTTGGCAATTGTCTTAGCCGTGTGCGGTGCCCCCCTCCACAGATTTCCACCTCGGTCATATCGTTGTAGTACTTAGGCGAAGCCCTGCGTTGGTTACTTCATCATCACCGTCATCACGCCGTCGTGCTGACGAAACTCTCCCTCGACCTCAGCTGGATCTAGAGTTCATGGGACGTCACCGAGCTGATCGTGTGCAGATCACGGAGGTGCCATACTTTCGGTACTAGGATCGGTCGGATCGTGAAGACATACGACTACATCAACCGCGCTGTCATAATGCTTCCACTTTCGGTCTACGAGGGTACGTGGACAACACTCTCCCCTCTCATTGCTATACATCACCTAGATGGATCTTGCGTGTGCGTAGTAATTTTTTTGAAATTACTATGGTCCCCAACACGCACGTATCTTGCGTATTATGTCTTTCATTACTTCTACTTTGTTACACCACTATCTGATTAGTTGACACATCATATATGAGAATATGACATGCCTATCCATTTTATGTACCTATTCCATGTGTCATCATACCATGTTTTTTAGTCAAGTGTTGGTCTTTCGTAATAGATGTCCAAACGGAAGAGGGTGAGTGCAGATCCTGAAGGAGTACAAACGAAGTATTTGGAAAAGGCAGTGATACCTGATAAATTAGATAGATCACCAGCCCCAGAAAACACGACCCCAACTGTAGCACACTTTACCCCTACTCCATTGGCCAAATCCTTATTAGAACTACAGAGAGCCCAGCATCAGGTGTTGTCTATGATATCAAATCAAAATTTGAACTCCTACATTTTTTTATGTGCCTTACCATCTCTCTTGTATGAAAACTACTTGTAGATGAATATCCACTCTCAAGGGATCATAAGATCTCACAACAATACTGGGCACTGCATTGCTCTTGTCAGTACCTCTTGTTCTTTATCACCATACTTACACTCATTTTTGTTTGATCATATAGTATCATTGTAAATGTTTGCTTCCTTATCCACCGTTTGCTCGAAATTATAAGATCTATATTTACTCTTACATAAATGTAGAATAAACCCAATGGTTATGAAGTTCTAGATTGCTCTTGTAAGTACATGTTGTCATGCACTCCCTTCGTATCGAATTAATTGTTGCTCAATTGGATGTACTTAGAACTAAAATAGTGTTAGATACATCCATTTGAGCAACAAGTAATTTCGGACGAAGGTAATATTACTGTACTTACATTGAGAGATAGTTGATTGTCTAGCATTACTCTGCATCTTATCTGCACTGCCCTCCATTTTCTCCAAATTATTAGATCTACATTTACTCTTACCAAAATGTTGAATAAAACCAATGCCACTGCACAAGTTGAGGTCTGCATTCCTCTTGTCAGCACCTTTTGCCTTGTTGTACTTAATTGATAGCTATTTGATTATGTATCATCACTCTGCATATGAGCTTTATTATCCTCTATTTTTTTCCAATATTATTAGATATATATTTACTTTACAAAATGTAGAATAAAGCAACACTTGTGAAGGAGTTTCTTTGGGGAATTTATTGAATTATCCTTCCATCAACATGGAGAAGGGCTTTGCCGAGCCCGTGTTAACATGTATTGTAAGTCCATCATTCTCAAGCCTTCAAACTTTGTTCTAGTATAGATTTGAATAGACATCATTTCCTCCACTACTATTTACTTTGGTGTTTGCATCAGATTGGATGTTTGCAACAACTACCAGTTTCAAACTGTAGTTGTAAAAACATGTTCCTTATTCATACCATCCACATTAATTAGTACAGATCCATTGATTTTCTTTAGCCCTGCATGTATGCATGTGTTCTATATCTCTAATCCGGTGGTGTGGTGTAGCTTTCCACGCCTGCATCATCTCATTTCCTTCTTTGTCTTAACTGATTTTGCTGATAATACGAACAATGCCATATTATGTTAATGCTATTTTAAATTATATCTCTGAATTTGCCAATATAAAAATGGGCTAGAATTGTCAGCACACTGGCCATTGTTGCTTATATATTTGTGGAACCTATTATCTGTCTCCTTGTTTCTCTTTCATAGTCATATCTCTGATGCCAGGCAGAACTTTAGGGAAGATAGTGAGCCAAACCATCTTGAAGAGAGAAAGATGACCCCAAGGTCATGTCTTGATGAAGACAGTGAGTTCAAGCTACTCACCAGCAACTGCGACACAACCTCGGTGAAGTTGTCACCTGAATTAGTTCGACATCTTTAGTCTCAACTTAAAGCAGAAAGACTTGGTTCAACTCAGGTCTGACTTGTAGTCCATTCTCTAACGAAGATCACAGAGGACAGTCATGCGTGCTTTCTTGCTACATGGCTAGAGCTGGAGGATATGTGGTTTAGACAACTGAGGTCTCATCAGCTTGTTTTGTTGCTTGTGGTGCACCTCCGGGGAAGGGCTAATGTTTCTTGAACTGTGTTGAAGTGCTCTTGGTTTTGTATATTCTTTTGTTGGCACGTTTGTATGCACTGGTGGCGACCTTTGCTGCCCAATGTATGTATCAATGTAAGTCTTATTGAGTACCTTTGTACTCATGGTCGCTTAATTTATGTTTTGTAGAGGAGACTTCAGTCTACTAGTAGTTCCATGTGGAGTTCGATGTTGATTGAGTAGCTTGGGAATTCCAGATAGAGGTCTGGTTCCTATGGAGGGTCTTGTAGATAGTCAGGCTTCTCAGCCTTTTTCTTTTGTAGTTGTCTGTACTCAGGCATCTTTATGCTTTCGTTGCTTGTATGACTTTGTATGTCCGGTCATGAGACCCATGTTTGTAATATCATGCTATGTATGGCTCCTCGGAGCCTCTTAAATAAATACTTTGAGTCATAGAGTTATGTTGTGATGCCATGTTGTATCTACACATATCGTGCATATTGTGTGTATGTTTTGAAATGCATTGGTATGTGTGGGATTCGACACCTAGTTATCTGCGTTTGGTAGCCTTTCCTATAGGGAAATGCCTCCTAGTGCTTCCACTGAGCCATAGTAGTTCGCTACTGCTCCGGAACACATGGATTTACTGGCATGTATCCTTCTTTGCTCTTGGGTATGTCCCTATGGGGAAATGTCGCGCGGTGTTTACTGAAGTCCTTGTGGTTTTGCTACGACTTGGTTACACTCGCCGCTGACTGACATGTGCATTGTTGGGTTACCTATGGCTGTCCCTGTAAGTTTGTGCCTCCTTGGTTTATGACCAGTCATGTCTACCCGGGTTCTCTATCATGTGGATGCTAGCAACATAATCATATACGTGAGCCAAAAGACACAAACGGTCCCGGCCAAGGTAAAGGTGTCAGCCATGGGTTACCATGCATGATGTCGCAAAGTGATATGATGTGTTATATGCTAGATCGGTGTTACTTAGGATTGGGGTCCTGACAGGAAGAAATGCCAGGAGGGGGCCCACCAGAGATCACGAGCTCAGCCCCCCCCCCCCGGGGGGGCGCGCCTGGTGAGCTCATAACCCCACCAGCAGGCCTCTGGGGTCTATCTTCTCCTATATGATGCTATTTTCCCTGGAGAACAATCAAAAGAAGACTTTCGGGATGAAGAGCTGCCATCTCGAGGCGGAACCTGGCAGGAGCAATTTTGCTCTCTGGTGGAGCGATTCCGCCGGTGATACTTCCCTCCGGGAGTGGGAAATCAAATCCATCGACATCTCCAACGATCCTCTCACCGTGGGAGGACCAATCCTCATCAACATCTTCACCAACACCATCTCGTCTCAAACCCTAGTTCATATCTTGTATTCAATCTTTGTTCGAAAACCTCAGATTGGTATCTATGGGTTGCTAGTGGTGTTGATTACATCTTGAAGTTGATGCTAGTTGGTTTATTTGGTTGAAGATTAAATGTTCAGATCCTTAAGCAGATTCAATACACCTCTGATCTTGAACATGAATATGGTTTGTGAGTAGTTACTTTTGTTCTTGAGGACATGGGAGAAGTCTTGTTATAAGTAATCATGTGAAGTTGGTCTTCATTCGATATTTTGATGATATGTATATTGTTCTTCCTTTAGTGGTGTCATGTGAACATAGAATACATGACACTTCACCATACTTGGGCCTAAGGGAAGGCATTGGAGAGTAATAAGTAGATGATGGGTTGCGAGAGTGATAGAAGCTTAAATCCTAATTTATGCGTTATTCCGTAAGGGGCTGATTTGGATCCATATGTTTCATGTTATGGTTAGATTTATCTTAATTCTTCTTTGGTAGTTGCGGATGCTTGTGAGAGGGGGTAATCATAAGAGGGTTGCTTGTTCAAGTAAGAAAAACACTAGCACCGGTCCACCCACATATCAAATTATCAAAAGTAACAAACGCAACTCAACTAAACATGATGAACGTGACTAGACGGCAATTCCCATGTGTCCTCGAAAATGCTTTGCTTACTATAAGAGAACTTTTCAGCTTCTCCTTTGCTATAAAAAGGATTGGGCCACCTTGCTGCCCCTTGGTTATTATTGTTACTTGTTACAAATTACCTTGCTACAAAACTATTTGTTACCGCTACTTTCAGTACTTGCAGAGACCAGCTTGCTGAAAACCACTTGTCATTTCCTTCTGCTCCTCGTTCGGTTCGACACTCTTACTTATCGAAAGGACTACGATTGATCCCCTATACTTGTGGGTCATCAGATGGCGACATGCTTGAGTATGTTGTGATGGATGCCATGGAGCCCCTTCCCCAGGAGATCGTCGAGAACGAGCTAGACATGGAGGAGGCGACGGTGATCGATGAGCGCTAGGCGGAGCAGTAGTCTTTGTTTAGAGCGCCAGTATTTTGTTAGAGTAATGTTTAGGTCAGCTAGCTCTGTTTAATTGCTGAACTTGCTCGATTAATAAGTGTGGGTGTGTTGTAGGCTCTTTTGTGTACCCAAATTATGCAATGACGTGGATGACCACTATAATAAGGGAAATTCGAACCAAAATTTGCACATTCAAACTCATCACACGCGGGGTAAGCCATATCAATCATTTGTGATGTTCAGATATCGTACACAGTGCTGAATAAGGGCCGTGTCTGATGACACTCTACGCGCTAGTTTTTTGCTACACCGAACAAAAAATTTCAGCATTTACGAAAATATCTACTCCCCCTCCTCCTCACCAAAAGCCACATTTCCCCTGTTCCAGCCTTCCTTTCCAAGTTAAAACCTTCACTGCTTGCTTGCAGCGACGCCTCCTCACCGGTGATGCCTCGGCCAAACAATACGCCGCAACCCAACCTAGGCTTAATAGAGAGGTCAAGCACGCCGGACTAAACCTATGCCCCCAGGGGTCATGGGCCATCTTCCCGGGAACTCTGCACGTTGCGAGGGCGGCCGGTGAGAAGACCTAGCTACCTCCCTAAAAAGGCAGGAGCTTACCAGTCCAACCCGGCACGCGTCGCTCAGTCGCTGACGTCTATTAAGCTTCGGCTGATGTATACGACGCAGAACGCCCATACTATGCCCACGTGATGGTTAGTGCTATCAGGACAGAGGCCCCTCGGATCAAATATCCAAATCATAGTGGATTAGGAACGCGCGGTAACAAGCAGAGACTCACGAAAGATGTGACCCCGTTGCCCCTTCTCGAGGACTTGCGGCAAGGGCTAGGAATGCCCGGCCACGCCTCGTAATTATCTCGTGGGCACCCTCCAGGTCAACCCGACTCCACATCACTCGCATTTAAGCTCGCGCGGGTGCCCCTCAGGGTCGACCCGTCTTTCCAAGTAACAGTGGTAAAGTCCAAGTATCTGTGTGTCCAAACATCAAGGGGAAAGCCCGAGGAATCACCCCCAATAAATTCCACTAGATGTAATCATCAAGGTGAACGTAAAAGGAATCACCCCGAGGTTCACACTTGAGGGGTTGCACGACAGAGTCGTATCGGAAGTGGTTAAGGAGGAAATCACCCTCGATGACCACGACCGAATGACTACACTACAAGGTTAACATCAGAAGTGCTAAAGAGGTTCACCCTCGGTACTCGATAGTAACCCAGTAGTGTCGAGCAACTAAAGGGAAAGTGATGTGCGGTGTCTGGGCCTGGTCTTCGATCCCGTTGATCGGGTCTTCGATGACGAAGCAGGGGCAACAAGGACAAGGTGGGGGGGTCACTGATGTATCACTAACCAACCTACACTAAGAAGTTTAGGATAAGCAGGTAAGGTACAATAGCAGATACAAAAGCAGGCTATGCATCAGAATAGGAGCAAACAATAACAGTAGCAAAATCTAATGCAAGCATGAGAGAATGGAATGGGCGATATCGGGATGATCAAAGGGGGGGCTTGCCTGGTTGCTCTGGCAAGGAGGGGGTCGTCGGTGACGTAGTCGATCAGCGGGGCATCAGTGGCCTCGGGGTCTACCGGAGAGAAGAGGGGGAAGAAACAGTAAATACATAGCAAATAGAGGTAACACCAAGCATGACATGACGATACGTAGCGCTAGGCGTGCTCTAACGCGGTACTACACATTGCAGACCAAGGGGGGAAACATCCGAGGATGAATTCCCGACGTTAGGTGGATTCCGGACAAAGGAAAAGAGGGGGAAAGTTTCATGTTCAGCATGCTAGGGGCATGTGACATATGAACGGACCACGTATTCGGATTCATTGGATTTTTCTGAGCAACTTTCATATAGAAAACATTTTCATCTGAGCTACGGATTATTTAATATTTAAATTTAAAGATTTAAATCATTTTTAGGATTAACAGAATTAATTAAATCAAAAAGCATTTATGACGTCATCATGACATCAGCGTGATGCAAGTGGTCAAAGTTGACCGTTGACCAGTCAACTAATGGGTGTGTCCCGCATGTCATAGGTTGTTATCTAATTAACAGTAGTTAGATTTATTAGCAGGTTAATTAGGTTTAATTAACTAGATTAATTAAGTTAATTAATTATTTAACTAATTAATCATTTATTTATTTTTTAAACTCATTTTTAATAAAACAGGGACGTGGGGCCCCGGCAGTCAGTGGCCCAGGTGGTTAATTGGGCGACCGGTGAGCGGGTTAACGGGCGGGCGCCCGTGCGAGGGCACGGGGCAACAGGGGCGCCGACGAGGCCACGACGCCGTCCGGGAAGGGGCGTGGCCAGGGGGCGGCGCGGCGAGTGCCGCAGAGGCACATGCGAGCGGCGGGGAGGGCGGCCACGGGGTGGGCAGCAGGCGCGGTCCCGAGCAGCCGCAGCAGGGAACGAGGACGGCGGGCGAGGCGCGAGACGAGGGAGCACGGGGCCGTGAGGACCACGGGTAGGGGAGCGGCGACACGGGGCTGGACGCGGTTACGGTCGCGGTGACCGCGACCACTGGACGAAGACCAGGCAGCGCGAACGACGGCCTATGGCGGTGAAACGAGGAGAGGGAAGAGGAGGACGGGCGGCGGCTCACCCCCGTTGCAGGGGAACGCCGGCGAGGCTCGGTGGAGCCGCGGTTGAGGAGGGGGTCGAGGACGGCGCGGGTGATGGGGACGAGGCGGCGGGCTAACGTCGGGGCGAGGTGGCCTCGGTGGTCCGGCGACGTCGCGCAGTCGGGGAGGCAGGGTCCCGATCTGGAACGAGTGGGCGAAGGAGAGGGGCGATGACGTCCGGTGAGGTCCGGCGGCGACGGGGGTGCAAGGGGTGGGGGGCGGGGGTTGCCCCCGGCGGGATCCGCGGGGGGGGGGAGGGAGAGAGAGGTGGGTGAGATCGAGGGGGGAGTGGGGAATCGAGGGGCGACTAGGTTAGGGTTTCCAGTTCGGGGAAGGGGCCATATAGGCCGAGCGAGGGGGCGTGTAGGGGAGTGGGCCGGCCTAGCCGGCCGGCTGGAAGGCCAGCTGGGCCACGAGGCCCACTGGGAGAGGGGGGGTTGCTCTCTCTCTCCCTTTTCCTTTTCTTTTAGTTTCTTTTTTTCAGCAGCTTTTGCATTTTCTTTTTAGCCAATAATGACTTTGCAAAATTGTGCCATTGGCCAAAACAATTTCAAAGAATTAAAGTGCACTGCCACAAAAAGGTTGGGAGGCTTTTGGAATAGTTGCCAATTCTATAAATTAAAGAAGGCATTTGATTTATTGCTTAGGTCACTGTTTTAAGTAGTTTAGGCCACTCAAACCCTTTGCAAAATGTTGGTTCACCACCAATATTAGTTGTAGAATATTTGGCACATGATGAGCATTTTTGTTTTTATGTTTGAGAAATTTGAATTTTTGACATTAATTTGAAATTGATATTTGGTCTGGAATAGAATCAAAGTGAGATTAGCAATAGTAACAATGATGACAAGGCATCATTTAAAGGTGATTACTGTAGCATGATTCTCGGGGTGTTACAAATCTCCTTCACTACAAGAAATCTCGTCCTGAGATTTAAGTTGGGAAGTAAAGAGTAACTTCGGGAGAACTGACCCTTATAGGGTTAATTATCTGGTGAACAATTCAGGGAATGAGGCAGAAGTATCTCTCGAGTTGAAACTTAATAAAACATCGAGAGCAAAGTATGAAGGTACAATAAGAAGTTACAACCGAATGGACAAACGATCGATACCTGAACAGCGGGTGAGAAGGGGGTTCAGAGTATCGGGTATAGATCATCTCTCGGAGGGTGGCTCGTGATTTACATACGAAGGCAAGTGGAAAAGATACTTCTAAATCAAGGAGGTACACGAGAGTCGGGTTTCGATCCTGTGGAACTGTGGGTTATAGGCCCACCATGTGGGTTAAAAGCAGGAAGGCGCTAACATCTTGAACGGTAATGATAGCAAGGCAGGTCAGAGGATAGCCTGTCAGTTATGTTGGCAACAAAGTTTGGTACCAAGGGCGTGGGACGAAGAGAACCATTTTCCTGCTCGTTGAAACGAGGAGGACCAATAGGCAAAGTTCTCATCCATCGGTGGTTACCGGAATGTCATCAACAATAGTAACAAGGTCTTACTGACAGAGCTTGTACACCGAGGTGTTTACATAAGCAGGGAATTATCTCTGCTCAGAGAAGTTTGATTAAAGGTTAAACAAAACAATGGAAAGGAAAATGTGATTATTATGATAATCAGACCAATGGAAAGGAAAGATGGTTATACCCAAGTATTAGAGTATAACTTTCCCAAGGTAAGGCAGAGCATGATTGGACTCCAAGTATTAAATCATTTAGACAAAGGGGTAAGGAATTTATGAGGTTTACCCATACAACGGTGTTTGGATAATTGATCAAGAACAGTTAGCGTTGCGCTCCCAATGTTCTTATTGATGTTCGGAGTACCACTGTCATGCTTAGGGATAGCATTGACATGGTCATCAGGTAAAGATCGGACCTTGGGAATACAAAGGATCAATCAGGATTTTTTAGAACATCTCATGCAATTTTATTAGGTAAAAGATGAGAAGGTGGCCGATGGGTTCAATAGCAATCCATCGACGTGTCATAAAGGATGTATTTCCAAAATTATATGAACAAGTTTGTGTTGGGGCGAAGGCATAATGTTGTCAATGATAACACAAATCATCGAGGGGCAAGCATGGTATTTCTCATCATGAATATTGATATACTGGAAGATTTCAGAATGTTGATGATGATCACCACAATGGTGGAGAGATTTCATGAAGATGTAATCGATCGGCGGTGACATCAAGTCAAAGGAATGATGAAGCAAAAGGTTATTGGAACCACGGGTACGGAGCAAACTTGAAATCAAGCTTGTTGTTCAAGGAGAAAAGATATGACGAGGAAAATCGATGTAGACTTAGCTCATCATCAGAAATTGTGCTCCAGGAAGAAGGACCAAGTAGCACAGTTAAATTAGCACGATAATGATATAGCCGATAAGGGTAGGAATGATGTGAAGGAGTATCACTCCAATTAAGAATTTACAAGAGGTAGCACAATGAGACAAAATCATCGAGATAACATGAGGCAATACTTGAAGGTAGATCAAATTAGAGGTTGGATAGGTGAAATGACTGGCAGGAGACAAGTATTTTAACTTGTGCGGGAAATGGAACTAAGGAGAAACTAGGGTCGGAACCACGATTATGAATGATCAAACCAGTGATACAAGATGAACTTATAACAAGGGGGGTATTTACTTTTATGAGCAGCTTCCATGATAAGTCCTACATCGGGTCCATGGGCATGAACACAAAGGTTCAAGGTCGACTCCCACTTCTTCAATGCATAACCTTTCATTCACTCCTTGTTTTCGAAGAATTTGTAGTGCGAAAGATTTATCTGGTGAAGCACCAGAAGAGTATGACTCACATCTCTTTCGAGTTCACACGGATTAGTGAAGACATAGGTTCAACCCGTAGGGGTATCTTAGGAACATATACCACTAACTTCAGGATTAAAATATACCAGCTCGAAAGCAGAGCATGGTTGGCAAAAGGAGATGATAGAATTTACCAAAGGCATTATGTGTCAGGGCAAAACTCACAAGTTTAATGAATATGAAGGACATTGTCGGATAATAATCCAACCAAGGATATGGCGGTCCATAAAAGATCTGATGTGAGTATCGATACTCACCCAGAAGAAGAAAGAATGCAAAGGCATTGGGTTATAGATATAACTGGATAACTTCAAAGCTTGAATACAAAGGAATTACGATTTTCAAATCAAAAGATCTGAAGCAGAGGCTCTGATCAAAAGATAATTGAGTTGAATCGATACAGATCGGCAATCAATCAAGGTCTGATTTGACAAGAACAAGCTCATATTTGGAGTGACATCTGAGCCGGAAGGATAAATGCTAGGATCTGATTGAGGATTACGAGCATTCGCGACATAATGGATCAAGGGACTCGAAACAATAGTGACAGAGGATGTCAATGAAGATTACTAGAAATATGGAATTAACCATAATGCAAGCAAACAAGAATTCCAACAACAATAGGCTGCTGAGGATTTTTGGAAGATCAGATAGTATTTCCAAGTATTTAGGAAAGCATATGAACAACTAGGGATGAACGAACCCCGGTTAAGTGAATTATCCGCATTGCAAAAGAAGCTGCAAGGCAGAAGGCACAAAGGATTCTCAAAACAACGGAGAGTACTACGGGCATCTTGTAATAACAGGATCAACTGGGGATGAAGGTACAAGCGGCAAGGATATTATTCACGGGGATTGTCGGTGGTCAGGAACTGCAAAGCAGTGGGCACAGGGTCTCGGGAAACATCAAGGAGTATCTGCAGAATCTTCTGACGAAGCAAGCGATCATCTGTAGAGAAAGGACTCTCCGGAAGGAAGTGGTTACGAGATCCTAGAGTCAAAGTTAACGAAAAGTTTAACCTGAATAGACGAGAGATCAGAGTCCCAGAGTATAGACGAGAAATAAAAAGATCCTAATACCATCCAATGGCGACGTGGGCCCGTAAGCCACACAGCCAAGTTAGTAAAAGTTTTTTTGTGACTAGACTCAACTTCGGCCAAGGAGTTGGAAAGGGGGCTACCTACAGGCAATCGGCTCTGATACCAACTTGTGACGCCCTCAATTCAATCATACACTAATCATACATGCAAATGTGTACGATCAAGATCAAGGACTCACGGGAAGATATCACAACACAACTCTAGACACAAATTAAAATAATACAAGCTTTATATTACAAGCCAGGGGCCTCGAGGGCTCGAATACATAAGCTCGAATACACAAGAGTCAGCGGAAGCAAGAATATCTGAGTACAGACATGAGTTAGACAAGTTTGCCTTAAGAAGGCTAGCACAAAAGCAACATCGATCGAAAAGGCAAGGCCTCCTGCCTGGGAGCCTCCTAACTACTCCTGGTCATCGGCGGTCTCCATGTAGTAGTAGGCATCAGCGGTGGTAGCTGGCTCCTGGGCTCCGACATCTGGTTGCATCAACCGGAAAGAAGAAGAAAGGGGGAAAAGGGGGAGCAAAGCAACCGTGAGTACTCATCCAAAGTACTCGCAAGCAAGGATCTGCACTACATATGCAACATTATCAAAGGAAGGCTGTATACGTGGACTGGGCTGCAGAAATGCCAGAATAGAGAGAAGGCCTAGTCTTATCGAAGACTAGCATCTTCTGGAAATAACCATCTTGCAGCAACATGAGGGAGTAGAGTAGCATAAAGTAAAGTAGTAGAAGTGTTAACAACCTCGGCCAGAGAACCTTTCTCGACTCCCTGCGAGAAAGTGATCCCAGAGCCATACTATCCAGTTATCATCACAATCCAATTCTCATATCCATGTCTCATCTCAAGTATCCAGTTCTAGTTGTATCGATCGGGATACAACTCCAAGTGTTCGTTACCGTAGGACAGGCTATCGATAGATGTTTTCTTCCCTGCAGGGGTTCACCAACTTACCCACCACGCTCGATTAGCTTCGGCCGGACACACTTTCCTGGGTCATGCCCGGCCTCGGCCAAACAATACGCCGCAACCCGACCTAGGCTTAATAGAGAGGTCAAGCACGCCGGACTAAACCTATGCCCCCAGGGGTCATGGGCCATCTCCCCGGGAACTCCTGCACGTTGCGAGGGCGGCCGGTGAGCAGACCTAGCTACTTTCCTAAAAAGGCAGGAGCTTACCAGTCCAATCCGGCACGCGCCGCTCAGTCGCTAACGTCTATTAAGCTTCAGCTGATGTATACGACGCAGAACGCCCATACTATGCCCACGTGATGGTTAGTGCTATCAGGTCAGAGGCCCCTCGGATCAAATATCCAAATCATAGTGGATTCGGAACGCGCGGTAACAAGCAGAGACTCATGAAAGATGTGACCCCGTTGCCCCGTCTCGAGGACTTGCGGCAAGGGCTAGGAATGCCCGGCCATGCCTCGTAATTATCTCGCAGGCACCCTCCAGGTCAACCCGACTCCACATCACTCGCAGTTAAGCTCGCGCGGGTACCCCTTAGGGTCGACCCGTCTTTCCAAGTAACAGTGGTAAAGTCCAAGTATTCGTGTGTCCAAACATCAAGGGGAAAACCCGAGGAATCACCCCTGATGAATTCCACTAGATGTAATCATCAAGGTGAACGTAAGAGGAATCACCCCCGAGGTTCACACTTGAGGGGTTGCACGACAGAGTCGTATCGGAAGTGGTTAAGGAGGAAATCACCCTCGATGACCACGACCGAATGACTACACTATAGGGTTAACATTAGAAGTGCTGAAGAGGTTCACCCTCGGTACTCGATAGTAACCCAGTAGTGTCGAGCAACTAAAGGGAAAGTGATGTGTGGTGTCGGAGCCTGGTCTTCGATCCCGTTGATCGGGTCTTTGATGACGAAGCAGGGGCAATAGGGACAAGGTGGGGGGTCACTGATGTATCACTAACCAACCTATACTAAGCAGTTTAGGATAAGCAGGTAAGGTACAACAACAGATACAAAAGCAGGCTATGCATCAGAATAGGAGCAAACAATAACAGTAGCAAAATCTAATGCAAGCATGAGAGAATGGAATGGGCGATATCGGGATGATCAAAGGGGGGGCTTGCCTGGTTGCTCTGGCAAGGAGGGGGTCGTCGGCGACGTAGTCGATCACCGGGACATCAGCGGCCTCGGGGTCTACCAGAGAGAAGAGGGGGAAGAAACAGTAAATACATAGCAAACAGAGGTAACACTAAGCATGACATGACGATACGTAGCGCTAGGCGTGCTCTAACGCGGTACTACACGTTGCAGACGAAGGGGGGAAACATCCGAGGATGAATTCCCGACGTTAGGTGGATTCCGGACAAAGGAAAAGAGGGGGAAAGTTCCATGTTCAGCATGCTAGGGGCATGTGACAGCTATTTTGAAGAATAATAAGAAAATGTGGGAATAATGCTTGCCTCATATTGAATTTGCTTATAATCGTTCGTTGCATTCTACTACTAAGATGTGCCCTTTTGAAATTGTGTATGGTTTCCTACCTCGTGCACCTATTGATTTGTTGCCTCTTCCATCTTCGGAGAAGGTTAATTTTGATGCTAAAGAACGTTCTGAATTGATTTTAAAAATGCATGAGTTAACTAAGGAAAACATTGAGCATATGAATGCTAAATATAAACTTGCGGGAGATAAGGGTAGAAAACATGTTGTGTTTGCACCTGGAGATCTTGTTTGGTTACATTTGCATAAAGATAGATTTCCTAATTTGCGCAAATCAAAGCTAATGCCATGTGCTGATGGTCCTTTTAAGGTGTTAGAGAAAATAAATGATAATGCATATAAACTTGAGCTACCTGCAGATTTTGGGGTTAGTCCCACTTTTAACATTGCAGATTTGAAGCCTTATTTGGGTGAGGAAGATGAGCTTCCGTCGAGGACGACTTCATTTCAAGAAGGGGAGGATGATGAGGACATCAATACCATTGTTACACCCACAGCCCCTACTGTTACATATAATGGACCAATTACTAGAGCTCGCGCACGCCAATTAAATTACCAGGTACTTTCGTTTCTTGGTAATGATTCTAATGTTCATGAGAATATGATGCTGCCTAAATTGGATACATTTGTTTTGCTTACAAATGAAGGGCCTAGCTTGGAGAAGGATGAACATTGGAGCAAGAACAAGCATGGAGTTGATGGCATGCGCAAGGGGAACAAGAACGGAGTTACAAGTGATGATTTCAGGACTTTGAAGCCACCATAAGGAGTGAATGAAGCCTTGGACGAAATATACAAGATGCCCCTTCATAAATTTCGTCCAGAGGCTATTCTAGGTGCTGCGTCACCTTATTATTGGGCCAGGCCCATGTAATTTCGAAATACATAAGTATAGGCTGTTTTTTAGAGTCCGTATGTGTGGGGAAACAAGAGATAAGGTTGGTTTCGGACCCCTTCCCCAAGAGCCACGAAATTTCCCCCTCTTCCTCCATATATACAGCCCTTAGGGCACCGTTTAGACTTTGGGTTTTGTTTAGATCAAAAGTTCGCCATAGCTGCAACTTCGTGTACTTCGTTTGTGTTCAACGACCAGACCAAGGTGTCACAGAACCCCACCTTGATCAATAAAGCTTTCCTCTTATATTCGCAATATCCAGATTGCAATCTTAGTTTCTTGCTTGTTCTTCGTTTGCCTGTAGGAAACAGACCTTCGTGGTCAGGTTGATCGTGCTCCGGCGTGGTCAATAACCTCTCGGAGTTGGTTTAGCGATTGCTAAGGCGCGACGTCCTCGCACGTTCGTAGTCAGATCGTCAAAGTCGACTTCCTCCAAAACGATAACCACCATCTCATCGAAAGACGGGACACCTTTGCTTCTATCAGATCCCCACCTTTATCAATACTTCATATATACTCGCAATATTCAGATTGCTTTATCATATTCTTGCTTGTTCTTCGATTGCTTGCAGGAATAGACCTTCGTGGTCAGGTTGATTGTGCTCCGGCGTGGTCAATAACCTCCCGGAGTTGGTTTAGCGATTGCTAAGGCGCAACGTCGTGCACGTTTGTAGTCGGATCGTCAAAGTCGACTCCACCAAATCGATAGTTATCATCTCATCGAAAGATCGGGACACCCTCGCCTCTATCAAGTGGTATCAGATTTCCAGGTTGCTCGGTGAAATTTTACAGTTTTTCGTAGTATAGATCGAGTCTGTTCTTCATACCTATAGTCCACGAAAAAGCCAAAAAAATTAGGGTTAGTTCATCCCATCCGAACCAATCTGAGCCTTTGCATAATCTTTTTTGTATTTGCTTTGTTGAATTTGCGGTTGCATCGTCGTGTCAAGTTGCTGGTCTTAGCGTCTAGTCCTTTAGAGTTTCGAGTTCTGTTCACAGGGTGTCACGTCGCCGCTGCCATATATCACCACCGCATCATCATCATCGCTGCTGCCATATACCACCACCGCACCAGCGTCATCACCGCTGCCATATACCACCACCACATATTCATCGCCAATCCGAGTCCATAAACGCCACCACATATCCGCCGCCATCACGTCAATCCGAGTCCACCTGCAACATATATCCGCCACCAGTCCGAGTTCCACCAGATTCATCACCACCACCAGTCCGAGTTCCACCAGATTCATCTCCGCCACCAGTCCTATTCCGAATCCAGTATTTTGTTACTCTGTTTTGAGTTTCCAGATCACGCCATACTCCGAGTCGTGACAGAAAAGGACTCCCCAACATCCTTGCTACCCGCAGTAGAAAAATAGTTCCAAACTCAAAAAAAACTAAGTCTGGAAAATTCTGGCTAGGCAGTTTTTAGGACATTTGTAGACTTTTTCAAAAAAATGTTGCGGAGCAAAAAAGAGAGGAAAAAAAGTGCAAAAAAAGTGAAAAAAAAGAAAAAAATTCAGAGTGTGCTCCTCCCTTGTTTACGTGCAGCGCCGTGATTTTGTTAGTGTTCTAGGCTCGCGTCTCTACTACGGTCTAGCCTAGGACCAGCACAGTACCGTCGTTAAACGTTTATTCAACTTTGCATCTCTGAATTGATTATTGCTGACCTTTTTGCTACCATACTATAAGCCTTCCCAGCTCCACATACATCTACGTCGTGCGTTTGACTCTCCCTGGCAATCGCTCTATCCAAGCTTTTGAGAGTTTTGACTACAACGGTTGCCGATCACCGCCTGCTGCTGGGTAAGAACTGGTAAGAATTTGAGATTTGCTTGATGGATTTGTGACACCCACCACCACCTCTTGTTAGTAGTCTGTAGGATCATATCCTTGTGCGTTTCTATTGCTGCTAACCATGCCAGGATCACAAGCCAACGAGACTGATTGGGAGAACTTGACGAACAAGGAGCTTCATGATAAATTTCAGCACATGATGAGTGGACAGGTGCAAGATGTGCTAAACAGATTTGAAGAGGCCATGGAGAAGATAGATGGCATGGAGAAGACGTTCGAAACAAAGCTCGATAACAGGTTTAATGAATTGCTCGCGCGTCTTCCACCACCACCACCAGCTGCACCTAACACACCTCTACAACATCAACAACAACAACTACTACTACCTCCACGTCACAAAACAGCCCTTCGCCGAGCGAGCCGTGTCCCTCTTCAACCTGGCCAAGCTACTGGTCCTGCTGTTGATACTTCTGTGGCTCCTACTGCTGATGCGGAGGAGGAGGATTATGTGGGAGATTACGAGGATGAAGTTGATCAACATCAGAACTACGTGCAACCACCAGTACCACAACCACCAGGTCGTCCACATGCAAATAATGGCAATGTTAGGGCTCCCTCTCAGGTACGAGATCATGACCATCTCCCTAAACTGAAATTGAATATTCCACCATTTGAGGGTAGATATGTTCCTGATATATATCTTACTTGGTAGTTAGAAACTGAACAACGATTTACATGTTTACAATATCCTGAGGAGAGACGTGTTCCTGCTGTTGTTTGTGCTTTCACTAGCTTTGCATGTGTTTGGTGGTCTGAACATTGTAGATTATATCCTGTTCCCGCTACTTGGGCTGCTTTGAAAACTGCTATGCGTACTCGTTGGGTTCCGCCATATTATCAACGTGAATTACTTCAAAAATTGCAGCGCTTAAGACAAGGAAAAAATTCTGTAGAAGAATATTATCAGGAATTACAAACTGGCTTGATTAGATGTGGTATTGTTGAGGAGAATGAAGCTATGCTTGCACGTTTTCTGGGTGGATTAAATAGAGAGATTCAGACTATTCTAGACTATAAGGATTATAATAATATCACTCGTTTATTCCATCTTGCTTGTAAAGCTGAACGTGAAGTGCAGGATCGACAGGCATTGGCGCGGACTAACTTTTCTGCAGGTCGACCTTCATCATGGACACCACGTGCATCATCTACTTCCACACGTTCTGCTACACCGGCACCTCCGCCGGCTGCCACCTCCAACCGTGATACAAGAAAGCAGGCACAACCACCACTATCTGCCAAGAGCACACCTGCTGGGCCTACACAGAGCTCTTCTTCTTCCATGGCGTCAACAGGTCACACAAGTGATATTATTTGTCGTCGTTGTAAGGGAAGAGGACATTTTGCGAGAGAATGCCAATCTCAGCATGTGATGATTGCTACTGAGGATGGTGGGTATGAGTCCGCTAGTGACTATGATGAAGAGACTTTGGCTCTTATTACACATGAAGAACACGGTGGAGATGATTCTGATCATGAGACGCAATACATGGCTGTTGAAGATGCTGACAGGTATGAATGTTTAGTTGCTCAACGTGTTTTGAGTGTGCAGGTTACACAAGCTGAGCAAAATCAGAGGCATAATTTGTTCCATACAAAGGGAGTTGTGAAGGAACGTTCTATTCGCGTCATCATAGATGGATGGAGCTGCAACAACTTGGCTAGCATGGAGATGGTGGAGAAGCTTTCTCCCACCACAAGACCACATCCACATCCTTACTACATCCAATGGTTCAACAACAGCGGCAAGGTTAAGGTAACACGTACTGTTCGTGTGCATTTTAGTATCTCTACATATGCTGATTATGTTGATTGTGATGTGGTACCTATGCAAGCATGTTCCTTATTACTTGGTAGACCATGGCAATTTGATAAAAATTCTGTACACCATGGTAGAAACAATCAGTATACTCTTGTTCATAAGGATAAAAATATTACTTTGCTTCCTATGACTCCTGATTCCATTTTGAAAGATGATATTAATAGAGCTAATAAAGAAAAACAGGAGAAAAATAAGAGTGAAAATCAGATTGTGGTAAAAGAATTTGAGCAACAAATGAAGCCTAATAATAAACCATCTAATGTTGCTTCTGAAATTAAACTGAAAAGTGCATGCTTACTTGCCACCAAATCTGATATTGATGAGCTAGATTCTAGCAAATCTGTTTGCTATGCTTTTGTGTGCAAAGAGGCATTATTTTCATTCGAGGACGTGCCTTCCTCTTTGCCCCTGCTGTCACTAACATTTTGCAGGAGTTCGCTGACGTCTTTCCACAAGACATGCCACCGGGATTACCACCTATTCGAGGGATTGAGCATCAAATTGACTTAATTCCCGATGCATCGCTACCCAACCGTGCACCATACCGTACCAATCCGGAGGAGACGAAGGAGATTATGCGTCAAGTACAGGAGCTGCTCGACAAAGGTTATATACGCGAATCTCTTAGTCCTTGTGCTGTTCCTATTATACTAGTGCCTAAAAAGGATGGTACGTCGCGTATGTGTGTTGATTGTAGAGGCATTAATAATATTACTATTCGTTATCGTCATCCTATTCCTAGGCTAGATGATATGCTTGATGAATTGAGTGGCTCTACAATATTCTCCAAAGTTGATTTGCGTAGTGGATACCATCAAATTCGTATGAAATTGGGAGATGAATGGAAAACAGCATTTAAAACTAAGTTTGGTTTATATGAGTGGTTAGTCATGCCTTTTGGGTTAACTAATGCACCTAGTACTTTCATGAGACTAATGAACGAAGTTTTACGTGTTTTCATTGGACGATTTGTGGTAGTCTATTTTGATGATATACTGATTTATAGCAAATCTTTGGAAGAACATTTGGAACATTTACGTGCTGTTTTTAATGCTCTACGTGATGCACGTTTGTTTGGTAACCTTGGGAAGTGCACATTTTGCACCGACCGAGTATCTTTTCTTGGCTATGTTGTTACTCCATAGGGAATTGAAGTTGATAAAGCCAAGATTGAAGCTATTAAGAGTTGGCCGCAGCCCAAAACGGTCACACAAGTGAGGAGTTTCCTTGGCCTCGCTAGTTTCTATAGGCGTTTTGTGAGAGATTTCAGCATCATTGCTGCACCTCTCAACGAGCTTACAAAGAAGGATGTGCCTTTTGTTTGGGGTACCGCACAGGAAGAAGCCTTCACGGTATTGAAAGATAAGTTGACACATGCTCCTTTACTCCAACTTCCTGATTTTAATAAGACTTTTGAGCTTGAATGTGATGCTAGTGGAATTGGATTAGGAGGTGTGTTATTACAAGATGGCAAACCTGTTGCATACTTTTCTGAAAAATTGACTGGGCCTAGTCTGAACTATTCTACTTATGATAAAGAATTATATGCTCTTGTTCGGACTTTAGAAACATGGCAACATTATTTATGGCCCAAAGAATTTGTTATACATTCTGATCATGAATCTTTGAAACACATTAGAAGTCAAGCAAAACTGAACCGTAGACATGCTAAATGGGTTGAATTCATTGAGACTTACCCTTATGTCATTAAACACAAGAAGGTTAAAGAAAATGTTATTGCTGATGCATTGTCTCGTCGTTATACTATGCTTTCACAACTTGACTTTAAAATATTTGGTTTGGAGACCATCAAAGATCAATATGTGCATGATACTGAATTTAAAGATGTATTGCAGAATTGTAAAGAAGGTAGAGCATGGAACAAGTTCGTCGTTAATAATGGATTTGTGTTTCGTTCTAACAAGCTATGCATTCCAGCTAGCTCCGTTCGTCTTTTTTGTTGCAGGAGGCTCATGGAGCAGGACTAATGGGACACTTTGGCGTGAAGAAGACGGAGGATATACTTGCTACACATTTCTTTTGGCCAAGGATGAGACGGGATGTTGAGCGTTTTGTTGCTCGCTGCACTACATGTCAAAAAGCTAAGTCACGACTCAATCCTCATGGTTTATATATGCCTTTGTCTGTACCTAGTGTTCCTTGGGAGGATATATCTATGGACTTTGTTTTAGGTTTACCTCGAACAAAGAAGGGGAGGGATAGCATATTTGTTGTCGTGGATAGATTCTCGAAAATGGCACACTTTATACCATGTCATAAAAGCGATGATGTTGTTAATGTTGCTGATTTGTTCTTTCGTGAAATTATTCGCTTGCATGGTGTGCCAAATACTATTGTTTCAGATCGTGATACTAAATTTCTTAGCCACTTTTGAAGATGTTTATGGGCTAAGTTGGGGACTAAATTGCTTTTTAGTACTATTTGTCACCCCCAAACTGATGGACAAACTGAAGTAGTCAATAGAACATTGTCTACTATGCTTAGGGCTGTTTTGAAGAATAATAAGAAAATGTGGGAAGAATGCTTGCCTCATATTGAATTTGCTTATAATCGTTCGTTGCATTCTACTACTAAGATATGCCCTTTTGAAATTATGTATGGTTTCCTACCTCGTGCACCTATTGATTTGTTGCCTCTTCCATCTTCGGAGAAGGTTAATTTTGATGCTAAAGAACGTTCTGAATTGATTTTAAAAATGCATGAGTAATATTCTATATGTTGAATAGAAAAAATCACAACATCATATTTCATTTTTCAAATCAAAGCAGGCAAGATGAATTATCCGTATCTTTTTTCTTAATCATGGAGAATTAAATAAAATTTTATCTATTGTAGGCAGCACAAAATAATCCACATGAAAACTTTGAATCTTTCAACTCTTTTGGTTTGTGGACCCTGGGCCATATAATTGTTCCAATATGAAGGCGACGCCGCTCCCTATGACGTTTCTATCTAATTAGAGTACAGAAGAAGCTTTACCAATAAATTTGTAAGAGTAATCTTATTCTTCCAGGCTCCACCGAGCATGACTTCAATGATCCCAGATCCAAGTAGCTTAGGCTTCTGTTAGGTTCCCAACTTTTCCAACTCGAATCAACACGTCGATCGTGAAAGAAAAGATTGTGCTCCTTATCTGATATTAGTGTATCCTTTTCGGTGTCGATTGCATGGTTCTAGACAATAGTAAGGCTGTGCAAATTTGAAGCGGATGCTGCAAACTTGTGCCATTGTTTCTTCCTGCTATGGAGCCGAGAAGCCACAAACTTCTCCTTGGCGTCTGTGTCCTCGGCCAGCATCAGACCGAATCCCAAGATAGCAAGTTCATGGCCAAAGAGCTCCGGGCTAACATGGTGCTCCAGCCAGGAGATAGATAGCATGGTGGCTAATAATTTCACCGTCTTCATCTCGATATCTCGGTTCGCAACTCCCTACTCAGCATCACCAGCAAAGTCTGAACCCTGACCATTTAGAATCAAGCACACACCACTCAAGACGCGCATGTTCCTTCCCAGCGACTTTGACTCCATTTTAAAGGTCGGTTACCCCACCAAGACTGCGTTGCATATGATCCCTTGGTACAACTCCGAGTATACATCCCCGCAAAAAAAAATACGAGTATACATAGAGGCCTTCTATGGCACTGGCAACACGTCCAGCCTTCCTCTACCCCATGACTGAAATTTCTTTTTCAAAATAAGGAAGACTCTCCTTTTTCCAAGACGTGATGCTTGAAGTCTTTTTCTTGTACGTGTGTGGATGTGTTTTTTTCTTTTTGGACTGACATATGAGACGTGAGCATTGAGGACTTTCTGTTTGTACATGTTTTTTTTTGTTTGCCAATGTACAGGAGGTTCATTTTTTAAATGTGGCAATGTCTTGTACAGTAAGAAGGCACACGCTGCTTATCTTTTTTCAGAAATTGGACGTGGTAAATTTATTTTTCAATATAAGGAAGACTCTCCTTTTTCCAAGACGTGAGGCTTGAAGTTTTTTTCTTGTACATGTGTGGATGTGTTTTTTTTTTTTGGACTGAGATATGAGACGTGAGCATTGAAGACTTTTTATTTGTACATGTCTTTATTTCTTTGTTTGCCCATGTACGTGGGCTTCATTTTTTAAATGAGGCAATGTCCAGAAGGCGCACAATGCTAATCTTTTATCAGAAATTAGATGTGGTTGTTGGGGACACTTTTTTGTACATGTCAGCTTAATCCCATCTATCTATGTGGTATTACTTTTTTAAATGATGTAACATCTTTTAATAGATCTTGACCATCAAATTTATAATCTAATGGCTAGATTAATTTTGTTGATGTGGATTAACATGAAGCCTCTTATGGTACACAAAATACTACTCGTCATATATGATATTTTTCTTTTTGCAAATTTCAGTATACAAACTAAAGGTTAGAAGCATTAAATAGAAGAGTATATAGTGCAGGAATTTGTGTTTTATTTATTTTTCTCGAACAAAAATATAAAAATAACATGACAGAAGAATAACAGTTTAAAAAAGCATCTTGTGACAACACAGCACAAAGGGATATATAAAATTAGTCATTGTCCATGCCAAGACAGAGTCATAAGTGGGAGAACATTATGCCGGTGACTATGGACTACAATTCGGGAGAGAAATGGATTAGTGGTTCACACTTCACGATAATCCAAAGAAGATATTTATGTGGCATTTGGAAACTTCACCGTGACCATGACAACTGGTAAGCACGTGAAAAGCTTTCCATTGACCTCGGCTTTAACTTCTGCATGAACCAAGTTTCATTTCTAATTGCCTCACAACAGTTACCATGTGATGTTCTGCCTCGTCTATCATGAGCATGCACAAAAGTTTAGCACATATTCAAATTCAAGAAGATTAGGTTTATGTGTTATAAACCTGCAATA
Source organism: Triticum urartu (assembly GCF_003073215.2). Lineage (NCBI taxonomy): Eukaryota > Viridiplantae > Streptophyta > Magnoliopsida > Poales > Poaceae > Triticum > Triticum urartu. The sequence continues at coordinate 69,811,637 of NC_053027.1, forward strand.
AAAAAATTAGTCACCAATGTAAGCTCATTGTAACCCTTACTATTTCAGTACTACGTACAGAACCATAAAATTTGTACGTTAGACATGTAGCATGTGCCATGTAGATGATTTGTTGGCATGGTTGACGAAGCAGAAAGGCACGAAGGGGAAAAAGAAATGACCCTTCGGTTCTATTTATAAAGCAAGGGACATGTGTCAGGCGCGAAAATCAAGGGGCCGCAAGTTTGGAAACGGAGCTGTCGCCTCGATTGTTGCAGATCTATTAAACAAGAAGGTATCATGGATAATTCCTTTATGAAAGATGACGTCACCCCGGTTTACAACGATCAGAGAAGATGACGTCACGACGGTTCACCAAAATTACAAGAAGATGTTGAAGATGAAGTTTTTTGCTATGGATTGACATGAACTTGTTCAAATAAATCTGGGGCCTAATGTTGGGGATATTACTACTGGGCGTAAACCGGCCAAGACAGGCCGGGTTAACTTCATCAGTAGTTGAGTATGTTAAAGCCCATGAAGGCAGATAAGGTCTCAAGGCCCATAATCGGTTTAAGGCCTGTAAGCCGTAAACCGGCGTCGGTATGTAATTTGTATTGTAAGTTAGGAATAGTGGAGACTGAACCGGACACATCTATGAGCCGGTATCGGGACTCTGTAAACCGACGGGTGTCACCCATGTATATAAGGGGACGACCCAGCAGCGGTTCAAGGACAACGGACAACAACTCAAGACCTAGGCGAAGCTTGTTTGCTCCCTAGTCATCAAAACCCCATCAATTCCATCACAACTAGACGTATGCTTTTACCTTCATCGAAGGGGCCGAACTAGTATAAACTCTCTTGCGTTCCTGTGTCTGCTTTAACCCCTTCAAGCTAACCCGTAGCGATGGCTCCACGACTAAGTCCTTTCATGAGGACATCTGCCGTGACAAAACCACGACACAAGGTGTTCCTCCAGTATTCGGGAGTTGCCTAATCTCATAGTCAAAGGAACATGTATAAGTCATGAAGAAAGCAATAGCAATAAAACTAAACGATCATTATGCTAAGCTAACAGATAGGTCTTATCCATCACATCATTCTCTAAAGATGTGATCCCGTTTATCAAATCACAACACATGTTTATGGTCAGGAAACTTAACCATTTTTGACTAACGAGCTAGTCCAGTAGAGGCATACTAGGGACACTCTGTTTTGTCTATGTATTCATACATGTACTGAGTTTCTGGTTAATACAATTCTAGCATGAATAATAAACATTTATCATGATATAAGGAAATATAAATAACAACTTTATTATTGCCTCTAGGGCATATTTCCTCCAGTCTCCCACTTGCACTAGAGTCAATAATCTAGATTATATAGTAATGATTCTAACACCCATGGAGTCTTGGTGCTGATCATGTTTTGCTCATGGAAGAGGCTTAGTCAAGGGTCTGCAGCATTCAGATCCGTATGTATTTTGCAAACCTCTATGTCTCCCTCCTTGACTTGATCGCGGATGGATTTGAAGCGTCTCTTGATGTGTTTGGTTCTCTTATGAAATCTGGATTCCTTCGCCAAGGCAATTGCTCCAGTATTGTCACAAAAGATTTTCATCGGACCCGATGCACTAGGTATTACACCTAGATCGGATATGAACTCCTTCATCCAGACTCCTTCATTTGCTGCTTCCGAAGCAGCTATGTACTCCGCTTCACACGTAGATCCCACCACGACGCTCTGCTTGGAACTGCACCAAATGATAGCTCCACCATTCAATATAAAAACATATCCGGTTTGTGACTTAGAGTCATCCGGATCAGTGTTGTCACACCCTGATTTTTCATGCCACAACACTTAAGCTAATAAATCATGATAAAGTGTGGTTTGACAAAAACTTTTGCATTATTTGGCTTTTATTTTGGAGTTGGTTTTCTCGGTGTGTTTTTTCAAGTGCTCTCTAAAGTCTCGTATGGACTGCAGCAAGCGGCCAAGAGCTTCTGCGTCGGCCTAGCGCCTCGCGACGCTGCTACAGTCACGGACGCACATAGGTCGGAGCCACGGCCATGCTCGACGGAAGGGGCCTAGCCACGGCGAGGCTGGGCCAGGCGTGGGGAGAGGCTTGGGGGAGTAAGGGAGGGGCTGCACGCGGTTGGGCTGTGCCGTGTGGGCAGGGCACGGGCGCTGCACAGAGCGCGCTCTGTGCATGCCAGCCTCACGGTCACCACCTCGGATCCCTAGTTCTTGCATGCAACCGTGGACAAATACTATACTAACCCACGAACAAGATCTCATCATGATCACCATGTACATTTTGTTGGTCTGATAATAGCAAAGAAACAAGTTTTTGCAACCGTGGACGAATACTATACTAACCCGCCAACAAGATCTCATCATCGTCACCATGTACATTTTGCTGGTCTGATAATAGCAAAGAAACAAGTCGGACTGCCTAGTTCTTGCAACCGTGGACAAATACTATACTAACCCTCCGACAAGATCTCATCGTCACCATGTTGATCAGCCTCAATCAAGGCCTTTGCTTCGGTCAGCCTGACACGCATTGCGCCCTGCTCCTCTGGAACCAGCATCCATAAACACTGTTCCAACCTAGTAAGTACTTCAATTGTCCCAGTTGCCTTGAAGTGCATACTGTACCGTGGGCTCGACTTCACTACAGATGTTGTGAGCTCAACCAACACCCTTCCCATACCTGCAAAAAGAGATGTACTTTACTATCGCCATGAAGGCTTTCCCTCAAAAAAAAGTGCAACCAATTGAAGTTAATTTGAAGATCCTGCACCCAGAGCATATTCTCTTTTTTCATAACCCCCAGCAGAGTATGTATACATTTTGTGGATCGTTTTGTTCTAGCTGCTTTTACTGTACTGTATGTATGTATCAGGTTGTAGTGATCCTCCGCGCCGGGCACACCCGGGCAGAGGATGCAGTCAAGTATGCATCTGATCTGCTGCATGTTATGGATGATAGTAAATTCAGCTGCTGCTTTGTATTTTACCTACAAGGACCTGGGGTGCTATTACCTCAAAAAAAAAACATCCTTCGCATACCTGCAAATTCTTCTGGGCTGGCTTTACTGCAGGCATAAAGCTCTTGCACCATCTTCTTCACAAACGCCCCATCTGATGAGTCAAGAACAAGTGCGATTCCTTCAGCAGGCATGGCGTTAAAAGTTTCTGAAGCTAGGCCAATTAGGGCCGTCATCTCCTTGCCCTCCGCATCATTTATCCAGCCCAACACCTGCACATAAAGCGCACTGCAAATTTCAGGTGACGTAGTTTCTACTTCATGATTCCTTGTAGCTTTTTATTCCATGGCAATGAAAATAATTAGCGATTGCAAAGTCAAGTAGCACAGAATGAAATGGCTGAACTAACATCACAAAACAAAAAAGACAGAAAATGAAACCAAAAATAACTTACCGCTGCCAACGTCGTCATCAGGTAATCAAGAAAACATTCATGACTCGACATTGATTCCATTGAGTGTTTGCAGAGGCTATATAATAGCCTTGCAGCTGGGTATACATATTGACCTTTCTGGAACTTGAAGGTAAGATCAACTACAATCTTATTACCTGCTTTCGTGAGTATGTCATAGCAGGTCTGAGGGCTTTCTAATGCCAGCATGGCGAGGGCAGCACCTGCCTCTGCCCTTAGTGGTTGGGATTCCTCCCCAATAAACTCTTTCAACAACTTGCTAATTACCATTGGGACTGACCCAATCTTGTTCCTTGTCTTCATCGCAATGGAGACATTTGCAATGATCTGAAACACCAGCTTTGTGTGTTCAACGTAGCTGGAGCTTCCCTCCAGCTCCAAGACCTCGACGAAGTTAAGTATTAAAAAGTTGCCCTCCGTAAGCCCTTGACGCAGTTTTACACCGACTTCCCCCTTTACCCCTGAAAGTTTGGCTATTAATTTCAACCATGAAGTTATGAACTCTTCTCGCTGCGCTACTGTCGGGCCAGGAAAGCAACGTATGAGGACCTCTGTTGCTCTCAAGAACTCCTCCGAAAAATTCTGAACATTCTGCGAAAGACCATTTAGTATGTTCAATCCAAGTGCTGACAGAGAGCCTGTATCCTCTGAATCCGCGTGTGGAACTGACTTCAATATTTGGAAGTGCTGCCACAGTTTGCAAACCAGAGCTTCTGGCCTGTTCCCTCCCTCAATGTCTGCGGTCCTCCTTTTCTGTCTACCATTACCGATTATTTGCTGATTGCTCGTCATGCCTCCACTGACCACTTGAGAATCAACAAGTGATAAAACGAGCTGCAAGAGAGCAGGGAACTCGTTTATATGTAGATATGGAGCTATGCAAACAACAACCTTTGCGGCACGTAGCCTCAGATCATCATACTGAGGGAATTGCCATCCCAAAATATTGATTAAAGTCATCACTGCATTGTTTGAGGTTGTGATTAGGGAAAGGATGTCGGATTCAGAACTGGAAGCCTTTTGCTTCTGAAGAACTGAGTTCAATATTCGAACAGCAGCACGTTTCTTGTGGTGTCGGGCTTCTGGTTTCAAAGACTCAATAGCAAATCTGACAAGGCTCCTCTTCTGTGTGCTGTCCAATATACTCTTGTGCAGAAATGTTGCATAGCAATGCTCATAGTAGAGGTCAAGTGCGCTCATCCCAGAAATATCTGTCAGGCCATAGGTAAGAGCAATTGTTTTACGGAGCAGAAATGAAAAAGATTCTAAACCACATGCTGCCATATACAGTATCCCTTGAGTCAAAGCTAGGCCGTACACCATCTTCAGTGCAGGCTTCACATTTTTGTTGGCACTACCATTCACTTCAATACCACTGACAAGATAACAATATGATACAATGATCTGTATTGAAGCAAGTTGAGTTTGTATGGAACCTACCACAAAAATCCCACCCAGCACAAACAAGATTGTACGTATATCTTCATCCATCGCTTCGCATATTACTGCCATTAGCAGCAGGGAATGAAGTCCCTTTGCTCCCGCTTTATTAAGTAGACAGTTAACCGGTGACCCAAACCTCGCAACAAGGTACAAGATAAACCAGAAAGCAATGGCCGTGTAGTCCGTATGATCAAAGTACCAATGTCCTACTGAAATATGGAGTAACACCTTACTCAACAGAAGAGCGGCCGGGGCAGAGAATTGAAATAGTATCATACTCTCTCTTTTGCTTGCATGACCAACCAGCTTATAAAACCAGCCGTTATAAACCATCAGCAGAGATACCAATATCACAGTCAGTGCATAAGACATTCTCCATGCAGTAGAGGAGAAAAGCATCATAGCAATGGGAGCATAAGCCAATAGATATAGAGATACTAGCATCATCACGGCATTTGCAAAATACAAGGAACCACTGTTATTCCCAAGATTTACACGTTTAAACTGAATACTGCCTATTGCCTTGAACATAATGTGATCGTCTGTTCTTGTTTGTCGACTGAATATCCTGTTTTGAGTGAGGACGGGGGATATCAAGTCTTGTAGCGAAAAAATTAAAACACTGGCAGAAATTGAAGGGACGCACCTGCATCCTTCGAAAAAGACAATGGTTGTGGTGTACCAGAAATCCCGGTCCAGGTAGTCTGAAAATCCTCCGACTACCATCGTGGTTGCCAAGATGAAATCCAGCGCACCAAAGAAGTTGCCCGCCCTTTCCAGCAGAGCAACAATGCGGACAAAACGGTTGAACCATAGTTCCATGTTCCACCCACTTCGCCACTCGCCGCCGCCGGCTGCTTCCTGCTGAGAATACATGATGAGAAGCAATCCTGTGAGAACAGTGGCGAAAAATCCAGACATAAATTAAGAACAGTTTCATGCTCTTTTGAACAGCAATTGCCACTAGACTACTGCTGCCTGCGTCATGGAGCCGCTGGCCGCGCTGCCGTGGCGCGTGGCAAGTCGTGGTGGCCGGAGGACGGGAGGAGCGGAGGAAGATGGGCTTCTACCCCCCGTCCATGTGGCCGGAGCTAGCCGCGACGAGGAGGAGCGACCGGCGGCGGCGTGGAACCCTAGGCCCAGATCTAGAGCGAGAGCGAGAGAAAGCGAGTCCCAGCCCCAGATCCGTGGATAGAGATCAGGCTTGTCAGTATACCTGGCCAAACCTCGGGACGGGCCGGGCTTCGGCCGGGCCTAGCCAAGCCCGACACAAAAAACCCAGGCCCAGGCCCGGCCGGGCCATCGGGCCTGTGTTTCTGGTCCTGAGCCCGGCCCAAGCACGTAAAAGCCTGTCGGGCTTCGGGCCGGCCCGGCCCGACCTTTTGGAAAATGGAAAAACAACGGGCCCGGGCCCGGCCCGGCCTTCGGGCTCAAAAACTAGGCCCGAGCCCTGCCCGGGGACAGCGTCGGGCCGGGCCAGGTCGGGCTTTTTCGGGCCGGGCCAGCCGGGCCAGGCTTCCCATGGCCAGGACTACTTGTCATCGTCACCGTGTGCCTCGCGGCCTCCCATCCACCGCCCAGCCTGCATCCAACAGACAGCAGTTTCCCAAGGCAAAAACATTCAGACTTCACAGTTTTTCAGCCCAGACTCATTAATAAATGGTTTTCTAGTGGGCATAGCTCAGTATTATACTGTGAAACAAGTGTCTTTGCTTAAGGAACGGTTTGTGATTAGTGAACCATGTTAGGAAAAGATAATATTGACCACGAAAAGGGAAAAATGCTATTAAAGATGCTGGAACCTGCTTCAATCTTCATTTTATTCTTTCTCGGACTGTCCATAGAAACTCACACATTAAAGTTTAATTTTAAAAAATGGAATTCAGATTCCTGGAGAATGGCACTTACAAAACTGTATTCAGATGCCTGCACTAACGTCTTTGTCATATAAAAGTTTAAGGTCACTGAATAAATGATACAGATTACAACACTTTCATTGTCAAATTAGAGCAACATGCTCATAGATGTTTAGACAAAACTGTAATTTCTCCATCGACCGTATCCACATACTTATGGATCATCTGCGATAATGTCTGTCGACTCAAGAGATCACCACCAGAATTGCCCAAGGCACCACGGCCATACTACGTATAATAGGAAAGAAGCCCCTCCAGATCCTCCTCTGCTGCAGTTGAATGGATCTGAACAATAAGACGAGCCGGTCTTTTGTTAGAATGCACCCGCGCTTAGAGTAATCATCGGAGATTTTGAGTTGCAGCAAGAACTGGCCTGAAGTTGAGAATTAGAAGTTCATTTGTTCATTGTGGTCGACAAAATAGAAGTTCCAGAAGATGGAACAAGAGGACATGAAGGCAACACGAGCAGGCAAAGGAATCATGTGAAGCTTTTGGCATAATTCCAGAATCATCGGTTGTTTCTATCTCTAAAGCTTGCACATCAGAAATCTTCCTTTGTGATGCCAACAAGTGACAGGTTTGTGGCAATTGAAGGAGGTGATTGTGTTCCAAATCAACTTCGGTGACTTCAAAAAATTTGGCCACTCGATCAAATGAAACAATCATCCGAACTTTACAATTGGTTCTTGTTTCAGCTCTAATGCGCTTTGGCTCGTGATCTATTTGACTTTTCCTTCGAATGCCTTCATTGGAACAAACAAACCTACATGAAGTGATTGTTCCATCAGTTCTGCTTTTGATGGTATTTCTTTTCCTCACATCAAAGCCTATGTGACCTCCATATTGCACGCAGAACTCCCAAGCCTCATCCGAATTTCTGAACCACATACCAACTTCGGGTATCCTGTTGCCAATCGATCCCATCGCACAACGCACGATTCTGCCAAATTCCATATTTATTGCTGACAAAAGTTATGAATTATAGAAGTATACTGTTGTGATGTAGTGAACAGAGAAAATAGAAGTACAATACTCGCTGCAAGTCTCCATATTTATTCAGAAATGTAGTGTTGACTCAAAATAGAAGTAGTTCCTATGTTGAAACCAAAAGCTTAGCAGATTATAGTCTTATTGAGACGCACAGAAGTACTTAACTCGCGGCAAGTCTCCATATTTATTCAGAGTGTAGTGTTGACTGATATTTTTAGAGTGTAGTGCTGCAAGTCTCCATATTTATTCAGAGTATAGTTTGTCACTATTAGTATTATACCGGTGACTGGACAACCAGTTATATCAAATACCACAGCAGGAGGTACATTATGGTTAGCTCTACCAGTATACAAGTACCAATTTCAATTTTGTTGCCTGCATCTGATCAAGTGCACTAATCATAGCGGAGCCAGACAGCGCAAGGAGCCTGGGCAAAGCTCGTGCATAGCGATATCAGCTAGCTTTGCCCCAACAAAAATCACTACTAAGCACAACAAAATCACTACTAAGGACAGAGATCAGCTAGCTCCGCCTCTGCACTAATGGAATAAGAGAGAGAGAGAGAGAGAGAGAGGGTACCTGAGAAGAGGTCGCTGCGGCGCGGCGGCGCTCGTCCAGCTAGCTCCCCAGCTCGCGGCGGCGCTCGTCCCGGCTCCCGCGGCGGACGGCGCTCGTCCCCGACCCACGGCGGCGTTCGGCCTTGGTTCCCGCGGCGGACGGCCCTCGTCCCTGCCTCTCCTCAGTGGCGACGGCGGGGCAGATGGGCGCCCTTACTCGTACACCAAATCAGCTATACAAATGTCTAAAGTACTGCTAGATGCTTGTTTTCATCTTAATATAAAAGTATATATCTGCAGCATCTCTGAAATTTATTGAGTATCCTTGACTCGCATCTCTGAAATTGTAGCTTATATCTTGGGATTGCCATCTCTGAAATTGTAGTTTCCTTACCTTTTGTAAGATTAAGCATGTTTGGATGGTTGTGGTTTGGCTTAATCTTTTAGGATAGTAGTGATTTGGCATCATTTAACCAAAATTCCCAAAAATTGAAAGGGGTGGGTCTAACCCCTATTATCTCAAGAGAGTTTTTCATGTCAATTCGTGACTCACAGTCGATATTTGATTCAGCAAGATATACAGGTTGGATGCACACTTTGTTGGGAATTAGCACACAAATGCACTTGTGGTTAACTGAAAACTGTAGCGGAAACAAAGCAATCTCAGCACCACATCATGTACTAACTCAAAGATCGTTGCTTAGCACGGAAGGAAACATATGCAGCAGCATATATGGAGATAGAAAAAATGTTACTCAGCAGGCAAGACACTCCTCATCCTAGTGTCTTGTGGTAGGAGTAAGTTTCTGGACAGGACCAAGCATCAACAAAGAGACACCAGATTTTACGTGGGAAACCCCCCAACTTGAGGGGAAAAACCACGGGCCGAAGCCACCCAAATCCTCTTCCACTATTATCAAAGGTGGGATACAATAAGTTCTTCTCTAGACAACACTAGAGGATCTCATACATCAAGATTTCTGAATCTTGGACGAACACAACAAGATTTGGAGCTCAAGAACTAGGGATTGGAACAATCTCACCAAAGATGGTGGAACCGAAGCTTGAAGGAGACAAGATAGTGAATCTGGACCATCACAACCTTGGGGAGGAGCTCCCTTTTCTTCTTCCTTCAATCTTCCTCTTCTTCCCTTGCTCTCTTGGTTTTCTCTCTTCTTCTCTCTTGGAGGATGAACTAATTTCGTCACACTTGATGGTGGCTGCTGGATGGAGGGTAAAGCATCCCCATCTACTCATGTGCAAATTCCAAAATGATCCTAGGTCATAACCCTAATGGCTAGTGGGCTTCTGCACCTCTCACGGCCCACATGAGGAGGATATCCCAACAAATCTCCCCCTCCGACTCATGAGGGGGGCACTGCCATGCCCGCTACCTTGCAACATGCTTGTAGCTTCTCATTTGGCAATATCTTGGTCATCATATCTGAACCATTGTCGTCGGTATGGATCTTCTCAAGTTTCAGCAACCTGGAACTCACAACATCTCGAATCCAATGGTACTTCACATCAATGTGCTTGGTTCGAGAGTGATAGCTTGAATTCTTGGCAAGATGAATAGCACTATGACTGTCACAAAACAAAACATACTTCTCTTGCTTCATGCCGAGCTCTTGCAAGAAGTTCTTCATCCACAAAACTTCCTTTCCAGCATCAACAACTGCAATGTACTCAGCTTCCGTAGTTGATGTAGAAACACATTTCTGCAATCTTGATTGCCATGACACTGCTCCCCCTGCATAAGTCATCAGGTATCCAGATGTGGACTTCCTATGATCCTTGTCACCTGCATAATCTGCATCTGTATAGCCCTGCTATACATGATCACAGCATAAACAAGATGTATAAGTTCCCTTGAGATACCTGAGAATCCACTTCACTGCTTCCCAGTGAGCTTTACCTGGATTTGTCATGAACCGGCTAACAACTCCAACTGCATAGGCAATGTCAGGCCTAGTTCATACCATGGCATACATCAAACTGCCCACAGCAGACTGGTAAGGTACTTTCCTCATTTCTTCTTTCTCCTTCTTGCTTGTAGGACATTGTTTTGAATTCAGTTTGTGATGGCCTGCAAGCGGAGAGATAATATATTTTGCATCTTTCATATTGAACCTTTCAAGTACCTTCTCAATGTATCTTTCCTGTGAAAGCCAAAGCAGCTTCTTTGATCTATCACGGGAGATCTTCATGCCAAGTATTTGCTTAGCTGGTCCTAAATCCTTCATGGCAAATGATTTACTCAATGCCTTCTTGAGGAGAGCAATCCTCTTTGTGACATTTCCAACAATCAGCATATCATCAACATACAACAAGAGAATAATGAAGTCACCCTCGGCGTACCTCTTTATAATTACATAATGACCAGGCTGTGCTTTATGGTAACCAAGCGCAGTCATAAAAGACTCAAACTTCTTGTACCACTGTCGAGGAGCTTGCTTCAATCCATACAAACTCTTCTTCAATTTACAAACTAAGTGCTCCTTGCCTGCAACCATGAATCCCTCTGGCTGCTCCATGTATATCTCCTCCTCTAGGTCACCATGTAAGAATGTTGTCTTCACATCAAGTTGTTCAATTTCCAAGTCCATGGTGGCAGCCATGCCAAGCACAACTCGGATCGAAGACATCTTGACCACTGGAGAGAATATCTCACCATAATCAATGCCCTTTTTCTGACTGAATCCTTTCACAACCAATATGGCCTTGTACCTTGGATGTGAGGTGTTTTCTTCAGTCTTCACTCTGTACACCCACTTGTTCTTGAGTGCTTTCTTGCCCTTTGGCAGATTCACCAACTCAAAAGTATCATTCTCATACAGGGAATTCATCTCATCCTGCATGGCTTCTGACCATTCTTCTTTGTTCTCATCATACATTGCCTCCTCATAGCATGAGGGCTCACGTGCATCTGTCATCAACACATATTGATGTGGTGGATATTTAGAAGAAGGAATGTGAACTCTTTCACTTCTTCTTTGCTACTGACTGGTGGTGAATCAGGTGGATTTTCGTTGGCATCATCATTACTAACTTCATCATCAGCATCACTTGATGGCTGCTCGCCACTTTGACTTGTATTGCCTTGATCAGTTGCATCTCCACTGTCTTGAGTGTCATCATCTACCCCATGATTGTCATGCACGAGAGGAGGACAGATTGGATCCATATCAACCTGAGGTGTTGATACGTCTCCAACGTATCTATAATTTTTTATTGTTCCATGCTATTATATTATCTGTTTTGGATGTTTATGGGCTTTATTAAATACTTTTATATTATTTTTGGGACTAACCTATTAACCCAGAGCCTAGTGCCAGTTTCTGTTTTTTCCCTTGTTTCAGTGTTTCGCAGAGAAAGAATATCAAACGGAGTCCAAATGGAATGAAACCTTCGGGAGAGTTATTTTTTGGAATGGAAGCAATTCAGAAGACTTGGAGTCTACGTAAGGGAAGCAACGAGGAAGGCACGAGGCAGGGGGGCGCGCCCACCCCCCTGGGCGCGCCCTCCACCCTCATGGGCCCCTCGTGGCTCCCCTGACGTGTTTCTTCCTCCTATATATACCAATATACCCTAAAACCTTCGCGGAACAGAAGAGATCGGGAGTTCCGCCGCCGCAAGCCTCTGTAGTCACCAAAAACCAATCGGGACCCTATTCCGGCACCCTGCCGGAGGGGGGATCCCTCACCGGTGGCCATCTTCACCATCCCGGCACTCTCCATGACGAGGAGGGAGTAGTTCACCCTCGGGGCTGAGGGTATGTACCAGTAGCTATGTGTTTGATCTCTCTCTCTCTCTCATGTTCTTGATTTGGCACGATCTTGATGTATCGCGAGCTTTGCTATTATAGTTGGATCTTATGATGTTTCTCCCCCTCTACTCTCTTGTAATGGATTGAGTTTTCCCTTTGAGGTTATCTTATCGGATTGAGTCTTTAATGGTTTGAGAACACTTGATGTATGTCTTGCCGTGCGTATCTGTGGTGACAATGGGATATCGCGTGATTCACTTGATGTATGTTTTGGTGATCAACTTGCGGGTTCCGCCCATGAACCTATGCATAGGGGTTGGCACACGTTTTCGTCTTGACTCTCCGGTAGAAACTTTGGGGCACTCTTTGAAGTACTTTGTGTTGGATTGAATAGATGAATCTGAGATTGTGTGATGCATATCGTATAATCATACCCACAGATACTTGAGGTGACATTGGAGTATCTAGGTGACATTGGAGTATCTAGGTGACATTAGGGTTTTGGTTGATATGTGTCTTAAGGTGTTATTCTAGTACAAACTCTTGAATAGATTGATCCGAAAGAATAACTTTGAGGTGGTTTCGTACCCTATCATAATCTCTTCGTTTGTTCTCCGCTATTAGTGGCTTTGGAGTGACTCTTTGTTGCATGTTGAGGGATAGTTATATGATCCAATTATGTTATTATTGTTGAGAGAACTTGCACTAGTGAAAGTATGAACCCTAGGCCTTGTTGGGCCGGCTGGTAGTCACCTTTTGCATTTGCATGCATCCATCTGTCTCTTGCTAAGTACTCGCTCTGTTCCTAAATATAAGTTATTTTAGACATTTCAAATGGACTACAACATATGAATGTATATAGATATATGTTAGAGTGTAGATTCACTCATTTTGCTCCGTATGTAGTCACTTGTTGGAATCTCTAGAAAGACTTATATTTCGGAACGGGGGAGTACGTAGTTGCATGATCAGGGAAGAAAAAGGATCAAGGCAGCTTTGGACGACTGATCGATGCCACTGCATAAGTATGTGGCAATGCGTCGCGAATCCCGCGGTTAAAAAATCTTATTAGGGCAAGAGTTTGAGAAAAATAGGTATGTTCCATTTTTCATCCACTAAAGAAAAAACACCTAGCCGCTTTACCAGGCTAACGCAACCACTATCCTCGGCCCAAAATCCCCTCTCTTTACCCATGTGCATGATCTTATTTAAATGCATTGATCTTTATTTTTTGAATCCATGATTTTATCTTTGATTTTGTTGATCTTATTATACGGTCTTCTTCATTTGATCATTTGGAAGTAGGGGCACCAGAATTATCTTGAATAAAAAAATTGAGTTCTCATGTTTGTCTTGTAATGGAAAGAAGAAGAAAGAACGGATGTGAATGCGTCGCTAAAAAGTTCACTTACAAGCTACTCGTCCCTGAATGTAATTGGACATTGTTTAGTGCCATCTAATTCATGCTTATTTCTATCCATTTCTGAAAATTAATACCATTCTTTTTATTCCATCACACAACATATGGTGATATATAAATGCTAAAATGTGGTATATATGTACTCAAATGCTAAAATGTGGTATACATATGTGCTGAAATGTGGTATATATGTACTCAAATGCTAAAATACAGGAGCCGGCCAGCGGCGGCTGTTGCGAGTGCGTAGCCCCCTGGTGTACATACAGGTGCATTTCGGCGCCCACGTCCGAGTGTAAATGGGGTTGCAGCTACGGCACAGTGCCCTGATGTGACACCGGTGGCCATGCATGCAGATGCAATCCAGCACCCGATCCAGCACCCACATCCGAGTGGAGAGGCTGATACGAGGGAGCGCCCTGGGGAAGCAGATGCGACCCGGCGCCCTGACGAGGCCCCCACCAGAGAGCGGCCGAAGCAGCACCGTAGTAGCCCGCGCTGTAGGAGCCCGCAGCGGCCGAAGCAGCGCCGTAGGAACCCGCAGGCTGGGCAGCAGGTGGAGCGGCGCCGTAGGGCACAAACGGGACGACGGCGCCGTAGGACCCCACCGGCGGCGGAGCGGCGGAGTCGCCGAAGACCAGCGATGGTGGCGCGACGGAGACCTGGGCGGTGGCAGCCATGGAGGCGCCGACCAGGGAGAGCAGAGGCGAAGACGACAAAAAACGGAGAGGCCGAGACGGCCGGGGCGGTGGCAGCGAGACCGGCGGCGGCGCATCGAGGCCATGATACGATCGTGGCTGCAGCGGAAGGAACGACCGAAACCCTAAGCTGATACCATATTAAACGTTATGTTTAGGGAAACTGCACCAATACGGGTGTGGCTATTCATATATATATATATATATGTATATAGGTAAACAAGGTACAAATACAAGATATGTGATATACACCGTATAAACATTGTCTAAGAGCATTACTAGTTGTCGGTGTCAAAACCGGCGGATCTCGGGTAGAGGGTCCCGAACTGTGCGTCTAGGCCGGATGGTAATAGGAGACAAGGGACACGATGTTTTTACCCAGGTTCGGGCCCTCTCGATGGAGGTAAAACCCTACTCCTGTTTGATTAATATTGATGATATGGGTAGTACAAGAGTAGATCTACCACGAGATCAAGGAGGCTAAACCCTAGAAGCTAGCCTATGGTATGATTGTTGTATGATGATGTTGTCCTACGGACTAGAACCCTCCGGTTTATATAGACACTGGATAGGGTTAGGGTTACACAGAGTCGGTTACAATGGTAGGAGATCTTGAATATCCGCATCGCCAAGCTTGCCTTCCACGCCAAGGAAAGCCCCATCCGGACACGGGACGAAGTCTTCAATCTTGTATCTTCATAGTCCTGGAGTCCGGTTGAAGGTATTGTCCGGCTATCCGAGCACCCCCTAATCCAGGACTCCCTCAGTAGCCCCTGAACCAGGCTTCAATGACGACGAGTCCGGCACGCAAATTGTCTTCGGCATTGCAAGGCGGGTTCCTCCTCCAAGTTCTTCAAGAAGATTTTAAACACCAAGAATAGTGTCCGGCTCTGCAAAATAAGCTTCCACATATTGCCATAGAGAGAATAATATTAACACAAATCCAATCTGCTGACGTATTCCGCAGCGTGACATCACACTACGACCAAGTCCTTTACTCAAATCATTTTCTTTCCACCTCAGCACGTTTGGCGAGGAGATTTCCTTGGCACGTCTTGTCAAAAGAGAGATCGTGTCCCCCCCTTTACGGGATTCTCATCAATACGGACGTGGATAACCCAATCGTGCCCGTTAGCACGCTTCCTTAATTAAAGGCGAGTCCCAAACGGTTACGGGGAGGGCTCTTGGTATTCGACCTCTTATAAAGAGACCAAGGCCCTACTCCTTTCTTTTAATCTCAAAACGAGTTCGCCCGTCGCCTCGAGTTCCAACACCCTAGGCTCCAGATTCCAGGCGCATCGGACCTTCGACAATGTCTGGTTTCGACCTTCAAGGCCGATGGATGCCCTCCTCCGTCACGGAGGAGGACGTGCTAAAGCTAAGAGAGGCTAAGTTCTTGACCGGCGAAATTCCACATAGGTTGCCTGCTCAGGGGCAGGCTATTCCCAATCCTCAGCCTGGTGAGAGCATGGTGTTCATATCCCACTTCCTTCGGGGGTTAGGCTTCCCAATGGATCCCTTTGTGAGGGGGCTACTATTTTATTATGGGCTGGAATTCCACGACTTAGCTCCGGAGTCCATCCTCCATATCTCCTCATTCATCGTCGTGTGTGAAGCGTTCCTCCGTGTTACCCCTCACTTTGGGTCATGGCTCAAGACTCTCAACGTGGAGCCGAAGATGATCGAGGGACGGCACGCAGAGTGCGGAGGCGCTGTTATAAGCAAGAATGCTGATGCTCCATGGCCCGAGGGCTCCTTTCAAGAGGAGATTGGCTTGTGGCAACAAGAGTGGTTCTGTATCACCGCTTCCAGGGGCACCAAGTGGGTGGCGCCTCCTGCCTTTCGCTCGGGTCCCCCACCACGGCTAGCGTCATGGGTCAGCAAAGGGTTAGATTGGGGGTTACCCAAGGACGTGCCCTTGTTGCAGGGCCGCATTAGGGATCTCTTAAAAGGAGACCTCCACCTAGTCAAGGTGACACAGGTCATGCTGATTCGCCGAATATTGCCCGACAAACGTCGCTCCCTTCGCCTGTGGGAGTTTAATCCGGAGGGACCGCGGGCTCTCCAGCATTTCATGGGCGCAACGCCCGCGGAGATGTATAAATTGTTCTTCGGATCACAAGCGACGTGTCCGGATTTGACCGAGGACGCAGGCCTAAGCTGCAATCGCCCAGATACTCAAGTAAGTAACCTTGTGCCCGGAGCTGCTATCCGCATAATTGTCATAAACTTGCCCCTAAGGACCTGTCCTTTTAAACAGGAGTGGACAGCGACGGCAAAGCTGATCAGGTGTCCGGCTCCCCTTCCCGAAACCAGGCCGGATCCCGTTCTTGCCAGGATGCTGAAGATAATGCCTTTGGAGGGAGGTAAAGGGGAGGACAAGGAAACTATGGCCTCCTCGAAGGAGGCCGCTCCGAAGGGAGGAACCGACAATTCCTCTCCTAAGGGAAAGAAGAGGGCCGCCTCTGACGACCCGGAGACCACGGCCTCGAAGCGGGGGAAAAAATCCTCGTCAGAGGGTCCGACGCCGGGGAGCTCCTTGGCCGAACTACGCCCTCAAAGGGATCAGCTCTCCAGCGAGCCGTAAGTAGGAAAATATTTTCCTTTTGAGGGATGAGAGAAATCCTTGATTTATATCTGAGAAGATTTAACCGAAATCTTACCTTGTAGCTCGGACCTCAGCCCTTCTCAGCAGAGCTCATCTTCGGGGGATCTTCTTCCGGAGATGATGGAGAGCGGGACGCCTCCCCCTTTCGTACCACCTAGCGAGGCGGGCGACCCTGAGGTGTCGTCGCGAAGGGTTTCTCCGAATCCGGCAGGGGCGGAAGATAGCCATGTGGCCCCCCCAAGGTTCTCCGCATCCGGCCTTCGAAAGAGGCCATAGGACAAGTCCGACATCGTCTGGTGCTCGGCCGGAGGAGCTGAAGATTCTACTGGGGCGAGTCTCTATCTCAGAGGAGCACCGTGCATTGATGGGCACGGTGATTGAAAGGATTTCATCCGCAGAAAGCGGATTGCATGAGGCCGTCAAAAGTTTACTGACGGGTTTTGAGGTACGTTTAGATAATGTACACTTTTGTCAGTTGCGCATAAGTAAGGTGCGCCCTGTGTAGATAGTAGCCCCTGAGACTCTGTGCGTCGTCAAAATTGACGGCGTGCAGAGGATCCTAATCCCAGGTCTTTTAAGTGTCACCTTTGTATATAGGTGGCTAATTGTCCGGGGTCAAGCCGGATTGATGATTTTGCTGAACTGAAGCGGCAACTTGACGTGGTAGATGCCGACATCGCGCTTGTTAACGAGCGGCTTGATGAAGCTCAAGGTATGTAATTCATCGGGCGGC
This sequence comes from Triticum urartu, assembly GCF_003073215.2. NCBI lineage: Eukaryota > Viridiplantae > Streptophyta > Magnoliopsida > Poales > Poaceae > Triticum > Triticum urartu. Next base: position 69,829,214 of record NC_053027.1, read on the forward strand.
AGCTAGTAAGAGGAGCTTTATGCCAATATCTTACCATGTGTTTGCTTGACACAGATGGTGCGGCCGCCATGGAGGGTCTTAGGGCCGAACTCGCCCGAGCGAAGGAACAAGCCAGAAAAAGCGATGCGGCTGCCAGAAAAGCCCTTGAAGAGCTGAGAGCCGAACAGGCTGCCCACTGCCGAAGCAAGGAGGAGATGGCCGATATGGCCGTGAAGTTAAAGAGTGCTGCTGACCGGTGCAAGCTTCTTGAGGAAGAAGGCCGGGCAAGGCAAACGGGTTTAGAGAAGGCCGTTGCTGATGCCAAGGATGCTCGCTCTGCGATGAGAGCTGCAAAGGAGGAGCTGCGCCAAGCCGGACAGATTGCGGATGGAAATCCCTTTATGCTGCGGAGAAAATTTTGTGATCCAAAGTTCGCTCCGTTGGACCGGATGTGGAGTGTGGAGGACACCTATCTAGATTTGGCAGCGAGTGCTGCTGATGCGACCGAACACTTTCGAGATCAAAAAGATCACGAAGTGGAAAAGCTTTTCTGGTCGCAGTTCCTCAATCCAGAGCGTCCACTAGCAGTGGACGATCGCCTGGCTCAATGGGCCGAACTGAATAGGTTGTCCGAACTCGCCATGAAGTACGTCATGGGTCATCTGTGGCCGGGGAGATCAGAGCCGAAGAGTTATTTCAGCTTGGTGCAGCAATTTCTTGACGTGGTGCCATGTATCAATGTGATGAAGAGGTCGGCATGCATAGAGGGCGCACGGATGGCTCTTGCCCGTGTCAAGACATACTGGGCAGAGATGGAGACCATCGTTGTTGCGTCCCGAGATTCGGACAAAAGCCGAGTACCCTCCGAGCACTATTTTCAGAAAGTCCTTAAAGGTGCTCGTGTAATAGAGATGCAGTGCTCGAATGATGCTATTTTATGATAGCATATGTAATCATTGATGAAGCTATGTACCTAGGGTAGGGGCACGGACCCGTCCAAAGAGCCCTACCCAAGGACATCCCCAGAAGAAATCACCTATCAATCGACTTGAAGGTACCCCACTCGACAGGTTCAAGACACTCGACCAAGAAGCTACCACTCGACCAAGAAGCTACCACTCGACCATGAAGCTAATCACTCGACTGCCAGGAGACCTACAGTCACTCCGTAGGCAAACGGTCAGCTGTTAACTAGTCTTCATGGTCATTAGAGCACTTTATTAGAGGCGTTACCAGTAACGCCCAATCTTAAATGTACCTTAAACTCTGCATTACTGAGGGCAGGAGGGGGCCGGCGAACTCTATATAAGCCACCCCCCTCCTCAGTATGAAGGGTTCGCACCCTGTAATCCATACACGCATAATCCAGTCGACCGCCTCCGGGCTCTGAGACATAGGGCTATTACTTCTTCCGAGAAGGGCCTGAACTCGTAAACCTTGCGTGTAACAACTTCCCAATAGCTAGGATCTAGCCTCTCCATACTCACCCCCCTACATCACTGTCAGAGTCAGAACCACGACAGTTGGCGCCCACCGTGGGGCCGGAATCTTAGCACTTAGTTGGAGAAGTTGCGATCTTTTCTGATCCCTTTGATCATGGTTTCTTGCGGAGTTTTGGTGAAGGGCCGCGAGATCCGTCTCGGCGCGCTCACCTTCATCGCCGATGACTCCGCCTGGCTTCAGGAGGCACCACTCGACATCGACGCGCTCCCCGTCCGCGGCGCGACGCACTTCCGCGCATGCATTCGTGGCGTCCTCCTACGACAGCCGTCGACCCAGTATCGGTCGACCCCTGCGTCGTCTCCCCGCCCTGTCTCCCACCAGCGCAAGCGCTCCGGTCGGTCGAGACTTCAGCGGTGGGTGAGGCACGCCGTGGCCCGCCAGTCGGCAGCCCCACAAGTTGCGGCGATCGAGCCCGTCGAGTCCCTCTATAGCCTGTTCGACCTGTCGACTGGCTCCGTGGGGACCGCATCCGAGTGCGACAGCAGCGACCCAGCGGCTGAGGTTCTGGCGGTCGATGGAACACGCAGTCCCCCCGGTTTCCCTCGCGCTGATGGAGGCGCGGGTGGGGGCGATCCATCGCATCCCCACGATGAGTATCTCCCCGAACCTCTCACGTCATTACAACGAGAGGAGCTTCGCTGCCGGAACATGGATGCGCTCCGCACTCCTATCGTCGGAGAGACCCCCGAGGCCCGGGCCTTGGAGGACGCGCGTTTGGCCAACTTGGCCGAGCGCACTCGACTGGAGAATCTCCAGCGAGCACTCGACGAACAAGCGCGTCAGCGGGCTCCCGAGTCTAGTCGACGCCAGCTCTTCCCGCCGACGCAGGTATATCGAACCCCAGTTCAGAATTTGGCCGCTGCAGCCCGTATAGCAGAATCAATTCAGCCATCCCAGTCAGAGGCAGGCAGGGGCTTGTTGCAGATCAGAGCATTGCTCCGGGCGGCAGGAAACCAGAATTCCGCCGTTTCTCAGTCGCGGGATAGGATCCACAGTCGATCCGTCGCAACAGATACAGTCGAGTCGGCTCACAGCCCGAGATCGCCCCCGAGGCGTGATGGACGTGGTGACCGGCGTGACCAATACAGGAGGAATGAGCAGTATGATCACCGATTCGACCGGGATGGTCGACGTCGAGTGCCAACCCCTCCCCCGAGGAGTGGATCGTATGCGCCTCGACGGCAAGATGACGGACGCCCTCATAGTGTTGGGCAGAGGATTCCAGTCGACCCCAGAGACCCAGGCTTTGATGCGAGATCCATCCTCGTTCAAGGTTTGGTTAACAGGAACAGAGCTCACCGAGAAGGCCACAACAGAGATGCGCCTGCCAGCAGCGGAGTACGTGCTTCAGGGCCAGAGTGTTTCAGTCGAGCCATCAGAGCCGCAGTGATTCCTCCCAATTTCAGGCTGGCGACTGGAATCAGTAAGTTCACCAGTGAATCTAAGCCTGACACCTGGCTCGAAGATTACCGAGTGGCTGTACAGATTGGCGGTGGCAATGATGAGGTGGCCATGAAACATTTGCCTCTCATGTTGGAGGGCTCGGCCAGAGCGTGGCTAAATCAATTAGCACCCAGCAGCATTTACACTTGGGAGGACCTCTCCCGAGTGTTTATCACGACCTTTGAAGGAACATGCAAACGACCTGCAGGCCTCACAGAGTTGCGGTCTTGCGTACAGAAGCCGAATGAAACACTGAGGGATTACATCCAGAGGTGGATCACGCTGCACCACACAGTTGAGAACGTGCCAGACCATCAAGCAGTTTGCGCTTTCAAAGAGGGCGTTAAATACAGAGAGTTGAATCTGAAGTTCGGTCGAACTGGAGAGATGTCTCTGAATCGGATGATGGAGATCGCCACCAAGTACGCTAACGGTGAAGATGAAGACCGACTCCGAAGCGGCAAGCTCAAAGCAGTCGCCCAAGAAACTGGAGGAAACTCCACTCGGAAACAGAAGCAGAAGGCCGAGCCAGCTGCTCCCGGGGAGTCCCTGGCCGTTGCCCAGGGAAACTTCAAGGGAAAACCCAAGGGCACCTGGAAGCCCAAAAAAGTCAAGGATCAGGATGGAAACGATGTTTTGGACTTACCGTGTCACATCCACACCAAGAAAGACGAAGAGGGTAATTTTATTTACCCAAAGCATACCACTCGACAGTGCCGGCTCCTGATCCAACAGTTCCAGGGCAAGCAGCCCAAAGATAAGGAAAAAGAGCCAGACAGGATTGAAGACAAAGAAGACAGTGACGATGGATACCCCCAGATCAATTCCACCCTGATGATTTTTGCTGATGTTGAGAGCAAGAGTCGACTGAAAGTAATTAACCGTGAGGTGAACATGGTTGCCCCGGCAACACCCAGTTACCTGAAGTGGTCGCAGACTGCCATCACATTCGACCAGTTAGATCACCCGACGCACATTGCCACCCCTGGGAGGCAAGCTTTGGTGGTCGACCCAGTTGTCGAAGGCACTCGACTGACCAAAGTATTGATGGACGGCGGCAGTGGCCTGAACATACTGTACTCTGAGACTTTGAAAGGGATGGGCATTCCGATGTCCAGACTTAGTACCAGCAACATGAGCTTCCATGGAGTCATTCCTGGGAAGAAAGCCGAGTCGCTCGGCCAGATTGCTCTTCATGTAGTTTTCGGTGATTAAAAGAATTACCGCAAGGAAAGGTTGACATTCGAAGTTGTGGACTTCCAGAGTGCCTATCATGCCATTTTGGGTAGGCCAGCTTACGCACGCTTCATGGCTCGACCATGTTACGTGTATCTCAAACTGAAGATGCCTGGCCCTAAAGGTGTGATCACTATTACTGGCAATCGGAAGAAGGCGGAAGAATGCTTTCAGAAGGGCTCAAAGATTGCAGATGCTCAGATGGTAGTGGTCGAGCTGCAAGAGTACCAAAAGACTGCCGATCCAAGCGAGTTGCTACGAGCCAAGAAGCCTGCTTCAGAATCAGCTTTTCAGTCGTCCGGTGAAACAAAGACAGTCCACGTTCACCCGACCAACCCCGACGCTGCTCCGACTCACATCTCGACGACACTCAACTCCAAATAGGAAGAAGCGCTCATCCAGCTCCTCCGTGAGAACTGGGATATCTTCGCATGGAAACCCTCTGACATGCCTGGAGTTCCCAGAGAGCTGGCTGAGCACCGTCTACGAGTCGACCCAAAATTCAAGCCTGTGAAGGAACATCTTCGACGGTCCGCCGTCCAGAAGAAGCAAGCCATTGGCGAGGAAGTGGCTCGGCTCTTAGCAGCAGAGTTCATCCGAGAGATTTACCACTCCGAGTGGCTCGCCAATGTCGTCATGGTCCCCAAAAAGGACAAGTCGCTCCGCATGTGCATTGACTTCAAGCATATCAATTGGGCCTGCCCGAAAGATCATTTCCCCCTCCCTCGCATCGACCAAATAGTCGACTCGACTGCGGGGTGCGAGAGACTGTCTTTCCTAGGCGCCTATTCCGGGTACCATCAGATCCGTCTGTATGGGCCCGACGAGATCAAAACAGCTTTCATCACTCCATTCGGGTGCTTCTGTTACGTCACCATGCCGTTCGGCCTCAAGAACGCTGGAGCCACGTTCATGAGAATGATTCAGAAGTGTTTACTCACTCAAATCAGTCGGAATGTGGAGGCATACATGGACGATATCGTGGTCAAGTCCCGAAAAGGTTCCGACCTGCGGGCTGACCTTGCAGAAACCTTTGCCAATCTCAGGAGGTATGATATCAAGCTCAATCCATCAAAGTGCACATTCGGAGTTCCAGGTGGAAAGTTACTCGGTTTCCTTGTTTCCGAACGAGGGATCGACGCCAATCCTGAGAAAATTGGCACCATACTCCGGATGAAGCGTCCTGTACACGTGCACGATGTCCAAAAGCTTACAGGCTGCTTGGCCGCTTTAAGTCGATTCATTTCTCGTCTCGGTGAAAAGGCGTTGCCTCTTTACCAACTGATGAAGAAGTCTGACAAATTCAAGTGGACTCCAGAAGCTGATGCAGCGTTTGCAGATCTCAAAGCTCTGCTATCCACCCAGCCGGTGCTTGCTGCCCCAATCAGCAAAGAACCTTTGCTGCTTTACATTGCAGCCACAGGACAAGTTGTCAGCACAGTACTTACGGTCGAGCGGGAAGAGGAAGGAAAGGCCTTCAGAGTTCAGCGCCCAGTCTATTACGTGTCTGAAGTTTTGACCCCTTCAAAACAAAGATACCCCCATTACCAGAAGCTTGTATATGGGATTTACATGACCACAAAGAAGGTTGCACATTACTTCTCTGACCACTCCATTACAGTCGTCAGCGACGCCCCACTGTCAGAGATTCTGCACAACAGAGATGCAACTGGTCGAGTGGCCAAGTGGGCGATTGAACTCCTTCCCTTAGATATCAAGTTCGAGGCAAAGAAGGCTATCAAGTCCCAAGCAATCGCAGATTTCATCGCCGAGTGGATTGAACAGAAACTTCCGACTCAAGTTCACTCGGAGCACTGGACCATGTTTTTCGATGGATCTAAGATGCTTAATGGTTCCGGCGCGGGAGTAGTCTTAGTCTCCCCCCGAGGAGATAAGCTCAGATATGTTCTCCAGATTCACTTTGATTCCTCCAATAATGAAGCAGAATATGAAGCACTTTTGTATGGGTTGTGCATGGCCATTTCACTCGGCGTCCGTCGCCTCATGGTCTATGGCGATTCGGATTTAGTGGTTAATCAAGTGATGAAGGAGTGGGACGTCAGAAGTCCGGCTATGACCGGTTACTGCAGCGCAGTAAGAAAGCTAGAAAAGAAATTTGAGGGGTTGGAGCTTCATCACATTCCCCGACTGAAAAATCAGGCAGCTGATGATCTGGCAAAGATAGGCTCCAAGAGGGAAGCCATTCCCAGCAACGTGTTCCTGGAACACATCCACTCGCCGTCAGTCCAAGAAGATCCCTTCACAGAAGAAACCCCGCAGCCGAAAAGTGCCACAGATCCGACTGAAGTCGAAGTTCCTGCCGTGGTCGACCTAATCATGGAAGTCTTGGCGATCACTCCCGACTGGACGGTACCGTACACCGCGTATATCCTAAGAAAAGAACTCCCGGAGGACGAAGAAGAGGCTCGACAGATCGTCCGTCGATCCAAGGCCTTCACAGTCATAAAAGGACAGTTGTACAGAGAAAGCGCGACTGGAATCGGTCAGAAGTGCATAACACCGGAAGAAGGTCAGATGATCCTTGATGAGATCCACTCGGGGACCTGTGGTCACCATGCGTCCTCTCGGACCATTGTGGCCAAAGCATACCGAGCGGGATTTTACTGGCCGAGAGCAAATGAGATGGCAAAGGAGATAGTCGACAAGTGTGAGGGGTGTCAGTTCTACTCCAACATGTCACACAAGCCCGCATCAGTCCTGAAGACCATTCCACTCGTCTGGCCCTTCGCTGTCTGGGGACTGGACATGGTCGGTCCTCTGAGAACAGGCAGGAGCGGTTTCACCCATGTGCTTGTGGCAGTCGACAAGTTTACCAAATGGATTGAAGCTAAACCCATCAAGAACCTCGATGCTCGCACTGCTACTAGTTTCGTCAGAGGACTAACATTCAGATATGGAGTCCCTCACAGCATCATCACTGACAATGGTTCAAACTTCGATTCAGACCAGTTCAGAGCCTTTTGCGCCTCTCAAGGTACTCGAGTCGACTATGCATCAGTCACCCATCCCCAGTCGAATGGACGAGCTGAAAGAGAAAATGGCCTGATCCTCAAAGGACTAAAACCTCGACTAATGCGTGATCTCAAGCACGCGGCAGGTGCCTGGGTCGACGAGCTTCCGTCAGTTCTGTGGGGATTAAGGACCACCCCTAACCGGTCGACTGGAAGAACCCCATTCTTTCTTGTTTATGGAGCCGAAGCCGTTCTGCCAAGTGATCTCCTTCACAACGCTCCCCGAGTCGAGCTTTACACCGAAGATGAAGCAGAACAGGCTCGGCAAGATGCAGTAGACCTCCTGGAAGAAGAAAGAGAGATGGCCATGATCAGATCGACCATTTATCAGCAAGACTTGCGTCGATTCCATGCCCAGCATGTGAAGAGTCGAGCCTTTCAAGAAGGAGATTTGGTCCTCCGAGTGGATCAACAGAAACCACACAAGCTCGCTCCTACTTGGGAAGGCCCCTTCATCATCACCAGAGTCCTCCACAATGGAGCGTATCACCTCTACAATATTGATCGCCAGATCGACGAGCCGCGAGCTTGGAACGCGGAGCTGCTCCGCCACTTTTACACTTAAGTTCCTTCCTATAAAGATGTAATAAGAGAAACTTCCGCAGTTCATTTTTATCAAAGTCAAGAGTGTTCCAATGATTGCTATCACTTTTGTTTACATACGAAAACCCCCAATGGGTGACTTAGCCACGAATCCGTTTCGCCTAAGTTAAAAAAAAATCCTACCGAGTGGAGAGCAAACCTCCCACTCGGGGGCTTAGCTGCAGTCCAGCACTCGCCTAACTTCTCCTACGAAGAGACTTAGCTGCAGTCAGCACTCGCCTAAGTTTGAAAAATCCTACCGAGTGGAGAGCAAACCTCCCACTCGGGGGCTTAGCTGCAGTCCAGCACTCGCCTAAGTTCTCCTACGAAGAGACTTAGCTGCAGTCAGCACTCGCCTAAGTTTGAAAAATCCTACCGAGTGGAGAGCAAACCTCCCACTCGGGGGCTTAGCTGCAGTCCAGCACTCGCCTAAGTTCTCCTACGAAGAGACTTAGCTGCAGTCAGCACTCGCCTAAGTTTGAAAAATCCTACCGAGTGGAGAGCAAACCTCCCACTCGGGGGCTTAGCTGCAGTCCAGCACTCGCCTAAGTTCTCCTACGAAGAGACTTAGCTGCAGTCAGCACTCGCCTAAGTTTGAAAAATCCTACCGAGTGGAGAGCAAACCTCCCACTCGGGGGCTTAGCTGCAGTCCAGCACTCGCCTAAGTTCTCCTACGAAGAGACTTAGCTGCAGTCGGCACTCGCCTAAGTTTGAAATCCTACCGAGCGAGAGCAAACCTCCCGCTCGGAGGCTTAGCTGCAGCCCAGCGCTCGCCTAAGTATGAAACACATCTCATTTCCCAAGGACGACGAGGGGCAGGTCGACTGCCACCTTCTCCTGGAGAGCTTCACCACAAATACAATGTGCGCTCCGTCCCACTCTGCAGTAACAGGGTGTAGATCGACTACTACCTTCTCCTTCGGAGCTGCACCACAGACACAAAGTTATTTCGAGTGAAGACCAAATTCCACTCGACGGGTCATCCACAAAGAGATTCAACGACAAATCAAGTTCAAATAAAGCCTAAAAGGTCCCAGAGATCTCAGATCAAAGTACTCGAGCCCCCGGCTCGGCAAAGTTTAACTGTTACACTTCCACTCGGCATTCCGAGGAAAATTTAAGGCAGAGTTTAACGGATTACAAAATACACTCGGCATTCCGAGGCAAGTTTTTTTTCATTCCTCAGGAGGAGGAGGACTGGCAGGGGAGACAAACTCATCCAAGTCGATCCCGTCTGCGATACGGGTAGCAGCAGCAATAAATGTCTCCATGAAGTCCTGGAAGTTGTGCTTCCTCGTGTTGGTGACTTGGATGGCGGCCAGCTTCTCCTCCCGCACCTCCTTGCAATGGACGCGGACCAGAGACAGAGCCACGTCAGCGCCACACCGAGCTGAAGACTTCTTCCACTCCTGCACTCGGTCAGGGATTCCGTTGAGTCGAGTCATCAGAGACTCAAGATCATTCTGGAGCGTAGACTCTGACCAAAGCGTCGGGTCGATCCGCGTCATGGCAACCTTCAGTCGAGCCAAGTAATCCACGACGCCGTCAACACGAGATTCCAGTCGGAGCAGGTTCATGGCAGCTTCATCTTTCACCAGAGAGTTGATTGGATCCAAACCTGTTTCGATCCGCCCAGTCTTCTCTTCAAAGTTCTGGCAAAGTTCTGCATACACGACCCAAGGATAAGTCAAATTTCGTAAAACTGAGTCGACACAAAAAAACCAGTCGGAACTGAGTGTGTACCTTCGAGCTTGATGTACAACTTCTTGGCAAGGCTCCTCAAGTAGCTCTCCAGGTCGTCCCTCCTACGAGCGATGCCTTCCACCTTCTTGTTCAGGGTGAGGTTCTCCTTCTTCCAACGCGAACACTCCCTGTTGGCTTCATTCAAAGCGGTCTTCAACTTGGTATTCTCTCCTTCTAATTGGTCGACCGAAGCCAGCTTCTGTGCGGCCAGAGCAGTCTTGTCATCAGCCTCCTTACGGGCAGCAGCCAAGTCCTGATCCTTCTTCGCCAGAGCTTCTTTCAGTTTTTCTGCAAAAAAATGATGATTGATTCAGAGAAAGCGAAAAGATACTCAAGCCTAAAGACTAACCAGTCGACAAAGGCATCTTACGTGCGGCGCCGTCTCTGACCTTCTGCAGCTCTATCCTGGCCAGCTCCAGATCAAGGTTCATTTGAATTTGCTGCTTCTCCAAGTCAGCCAAGCGGGTTCCAAGATCACAAGATTTCTGAAGTCAAAGGGGAGGAGTTACAATTTCAGTAAAAAAAAGCAACAAAGGCAATAAATACTAAGACTACGGTCGACTGCCAGCAGTCCACCATAGTCTCGGGGACTACACCCAGTGGGTGCACTTAGCGTGCCCCCACCGGTTCCTATCCCACCCGACCGACCCCTGAAGTCGATTCCAAGACAAGTTGCTTCCGAGCAGCTAAGAGACAATAATGGAGTTTTTTAAGACTACAGCCGAAGCGAAACATTCGACAGTAGCCTCGGGGACTACACCCAGTGGGTGCACTCAGCGTGCCCCCACAGTAAAAAAAGAGAGAAAGACGTCGACTGCCCGCAGTCGACAGGATACCGTTCCATTCGACATGACCCGATCAGACAGAGCGAAGAAACTCAACTACAACGACTCAATTTAAAGACTACAGTCGACTGCCAGCAGTCCACCGTAGTCTCGGGGACTACACCCAGTGGGTGCACTTAGCGTGCCCCCACTCATCCAAGAATTGGCAAAAACACCCAGTGGGTGTACAAACTTAAAGATCTTCGGAAAAGAGATTCTTCAAAGGACATATCGAAACAGACCAAGTGTTGAAGTCGACTGACCTGGACATTGCTCTGAAGAGCCGAGCTTGCGTCATAAGCCGCCTGGCAAGCCTCCCGAGCCACTTTCACCTGTTCCATCATGATTCCAGCCTGGCGTACAGCCTCCTTCGCAGCAGCCGCTTGGTCCTCAGGGACGGGGTACGCAGCAAAAAGCGAAGACGGATCCGCAGTCGACGCTGAAGCCGCATACTCGTCAGAGGAACAGCGAAAGTCACGGAAGCCCGAGTGGGTTCGCCATCATCCCGAACTACGGCCTCAGGCGCCGGAGGGGGTTGCGGAGTCTTGCCAGCCAATGCCTTCTTCTTCCTCTTCACCCTCAGTGGTTCGTTGTCGTCGTCGTCCGGGAGGTCGATAACATGAGGGGGAGCTGCAAGGAAAACATTCAATCGACCAGAGTCGCAATAAAGTTTCAGTCGACTCGAAAGCAGGACGTCAGTGATCGTACCAGGGTTGGAGGTGACAGCGTCCTCCATCTCTTGGTCGTCGTTCCTAGCGGAGACCTCAGAAGTTGCACCACTGCAAATCTCTAAAGTTAGTCAGTTGGCCCAGTGAATCGACCAAGGATCCGTCCGTAGTCGACAAAGGAAAGCAAGTGTTATTGTTACCCGGAAATGGTGGGAATAGCTATCTTCATCTTGGGCAAGGCCTTGGGCGGCTTGGATGGCGTCGCTCGTGGGTGCTTGGGAGCCTTCCCGGTAGGCGGAGGAGAAGAAGTCCGAGGGCGTTTCGACGACTGCCCAATAGGAGCAGTCGCCTTGCCATGTTCCTGCGCTGGGTCATGGGTGAGATTGGATCGCCCCTCCGAGTGGGAGGGTTTAGCCTCCTCCTCCTCTTCGCTGGAGAAGATGTCGTCGCCTTCCTCTCCCTCACTGTCGGACTCCCATTCGCCCTGGTCGTCCCCGCTCTCGCCTCCGCTCCCCTCACCTTCTTCAGTCGACCCTTGTGCCCCGTTGGGCGTCGAGTACATCTCAATGGTCGCCTAGAAGACAACAGACAGGACGAAAGTCAATCGACTTACCCAAAGAAAACCAATACAGAAGGTCAGATATCCGACACAAAGACATACCTGATCCACTTCATATGAGTTGTCGAGTGGAATTACCCTTCTGGCTCCTCGGGGGTTGTCCTTGTTCCCCGTGATGCTTGACAGCCACCCCTCCAGCATCTCATCGGTGACTTCCTCCGGGTGGATCCGAGTGGTGTCGTCAAGGCCAGAATACAGCCACATCGGGTGGTCTCGCGCCTGGAGCGGTTGGATGCGCCTCTGGAGAAAGACCTCTAACAGGTCCATCCCAGTCACCCCCTCACGGACCAGCTCAACCACTCGACCCGCCAATACCTTGACTTGGGCCCTTTCCTCCGGCGTGACTTTCAGAGAGATAGGCTTCTCGGCTCGGTCGAGGGAAAAAGGAGGAAGACCAGTCGACTGTCCGGGGGTCGCCTGGTCCTGGCAGTAGAACCAGGTCGACTGCCAGCCGCGGACCGACTCCGGGAAGGTGATAGAGGGGAAACAGCTCTTCCCCCTCGTCTGGATCGCCAGGCCCCCGCACAGCTGGATCACTTGCGTCTTCTCATCACTCGACTTGGCCTTTTTAACCGACTGAGAGCGGCAAGTAAAAATATGCTTGAAAAGCCCCCAATGCGGATGGCAACCCAGGAAGGCCTCGCACATGGAAATGAACGCGGCAAGATAGACTATGGAGTTGGGGGTAAAGTGATGGAGCTGCGCTCCGAAGAAATTCAAGAAGCTCCGGAAGAATGGATGGGGAGGCAGAGAAAACCCTCGGTCGATGTGGGTGGCGAGGAGCATGCACTCACCGTCGCGGGGTTGAGGTTCGATCTCCCCCCCGGGAGACGCGCAGCCTCGTGGGGAATGGCTCCTCCCTCGACCATGTCTTCGAGATCTTCCTGCCGGAGCACCGATGGCATCCAGTCACCCTGAATCCAACCCTTGGGCAGGGCGGTCCGGGAGGAAGATCCACCTCGTGCAGACCTCTTTCCTTTCCCCGCCGCCGCCACCTTCTTCGCGTGCTCCAAAGCAGTGGTCTTGCCCTTCACCATCGTCGCCGGCGAGGTCTCACACGGGCTAACGGCGCTAGGGTACGGCCGAAGGTCACGGGAGGGCTGGCGAAGGGAGAGAGGAAGAAGGAAGAAGAAGAGAAGCGCACGGCTTGGAAACCCCGAGCCAGAAACTTATAAGGGGCCGCTCCTGAGTGGCTGACTGGTAGGCCCAGGCAGTCCAGTCAAATCCCGCAGCATACGCGCGCGCAGTACGTGGCGAAAAAGGAGACGCGAGGATCGAGGTGTTTCCGCTTTATCACTTCCGATTACTGCGGCTGCTCCCGTCCCGCGCGCTTCCCAAAATCCGAATCCCGTGAGATCTGCGGGCCACAGAACCACTTGCCAAAAATAGAGTATCCCGCTCGCACCAACACTCGGCATGTCGCAAGCGAAGATATTCACTCGACGAAAGGCCTGGAATGGATCAAGGCGACTGAAAGAGGTTGATGACGTCATCCGTGACAACTGACCCTAAACGAGGCACTCACACAGCCCCAAAGAACCAGTCGGAAAGGATCCCCAACTCTTTCCCCACTCTAACCTCAATCCATTCGGGGGCTAATGATGAAGCTATGTTCCTAGGGTAGGGGCACGGACCCATCCAAAGAGCCCTACCCAAGGATATCCCCAGAAGAAATCACCTATCAATCGACTTGAAGGTACCCCAGTCGACAGGTTCAAGACACTCGACCAAGAAGCTACCACTCGACCAAGAAGCTACCACTCGACCATGAAGCTAATCACTCGACTGCCAGGAGACCTACAGTCACTCCGTAGGCAAACGGTCAGCTGTTAAGTAGTCTTCATGGTCATTAGAGCACTTTATTAGAGGCGTTACCAGTAACGCCCAATCTTAAATGTACCTTAAACCCTGCATTACTGAGGGCAGGAGGGGGCCGGCGAACTCTATATAAGCCACCCCCTCCTCAGTATGAAGGGTTCGCACCCCTGTAATCCATACACGCATAATCCAGTCGACCGCCTCCGGGCTCCGAGACGTAGGGCTATTACTTCTTTCGAGAAGGGCCTAAACTCGTAAACCTCGCGTGTAACAACTTCCCAATAGCTAGGATCTAGCCTCTCCATACTCACCCCCCTACATCACTGTAAGAGTCAGAACCACGACAATCATAAAGCAATATTTTGATAAATTGTTTTGGCATTTTTTTAGACTTGTGCCTTCAAGTATTGGGAACACCTCCTGTGCGGCCGTTTTAATATATATGTATACAAAATCTGAAAGATGGCAGTCGTTGGCTTCAGCCCCCATGCACATAGTGCGGGGGTGCTCACAGAAGACGCATTTTCACACTTAATCCAACGTCTTGGTCCTACAAAGGAGGTGATAGCGCAGCGGGCTAGGCAACCGGACTATAATGCTTAAAACTTTCACTTAGCCATAGGAGCTTGACAGTGGGACTATTTAGGTAGCCCCTTAGTGGCGACTGTGCTCGCCCGAGTTCGGGGCGCGTATGTGCCTGGCCGGGAAACGGCCCTTCGTCAAAGCAGAGGAATTTGATAGATTCCGATAGGTCATCGAGTGGCTGACCAGTCTCACGCTACATCATGACAGTCAGTTTTCGGCTTTCTCTACTGAGGTGCTCACCCGGCCGAACCGGTGCACAATCGCAGTAGTTCTCCTGGTGCTACCTTAGCCGATATAGCGGAACGTAAGGTAGCCGAACTCAGGAGCCGGACAACCCAACATTTGACCAAAGACATGATTCGGAGCTGATGCATATAATGCCAAAACTCGCGACGCCGAACACTCCCTAAGGTGTTCGGTCTTTATGAGTGCGGGCGAAACAACACTCTTTATTATTAAAAAAGCCCCTAGTGTCCAGGTACGCGCAAAAAATCTGACGTGGCCACATGCCAAGACGCCAGCCTCCTCCTTGGTTATAACAGAGGAAACCAGGGGATGTGTAGCAACGAGAGACAGTAAAAAAGGTTTACGTAGGGTCTTAATCTAAAAAGAATCCTTAGGACGGGTCCCTACTGCACGTCTGCGCCTGTGTCTCCGTTGTGCCGTATCCTGGACGGGCGCCGCACGACGTTCATCTGTAAAAGAGAGGAACTGAACTGAAAATGGGTCGTGCCGAACAAAAAGTTGAAAATAAACAAAGTATAAAGTAGAATATATAAGATTGAGCTTTATTGTCTCTTTATTGTATGTGTACAGAGCCCCTAGTGCGGGGGTATATGGCCACTAAGCCTGCATCAATGATAGTGTTATACCGAACTCGTCTATCCGCGTTCGTGGTCTTTAATGGCCTACTCCGAAGTTTTTGGCTTGTGAAGCCATTTTACTGTGGGGCCGTCAAAGCGGCCGCACAGTCCTCCACTTAGGGGAGGCTCACTCTAATGCTTCCCCTTCAAAGAGATGATGCCTCGTGGACCGGGCATCTTAAGCGTTAGAGATGCATAATGCGGTATTGCGTTAAAGCGGGCGAAAGCTTCTCGTCCCAGTAGTGCTTGGTAGTGACTTGAGAATGGGACGATGTGGAAAGTCAGCTTTTCGCGGCGGAAGTTATCGGTAGAGCCGAATATAACTTCGAACCGGAGAAAACCCATGCAATGGGTGTCCGGACCAGGCGTTACCCCTTGAAAGGTGGTTTTGCTGCGGCGGATTCTTGTTGGGTTTATCCCCATGTGACGGATTGTGTCCTGATATATCAGGTTTAGTCCACTGCCGCCGTCCATAAGGACATTTGAAAACTGGAGTCCGCCGATTATTGGATCGAGTACCAAGGCAGACCAGCCTGCATTCCTGATACTTCTGGAATAATCCAGCTGATCGAAGATGATTGGTTTTGACAACCAGTGGCGGGACCCCTTTGGGATAGATGGTGCAGTGCGTACCTTTATGGGTGCCGCACGTTTTGTTATGTGAAGTAAGTTTACTGTTTTTACTTCTTGTGGGAAGTTCTTTTGTTTGCTGGTGCTCTGCTTTTGGGGTTCGTCCTCGTCTTCGCTTGGTGTGTCGAGCCCCTTGTGTTCGTCGTTGAGTCTGCCGGATTGTTTGAAAACCCAACAATCTCTGTGGGTATGGTTAGCGGGCCTCCCGGGAGTGCTGTGTATTTGACATATCCTATCCAGGATCTTGTTTAAGTTGGATGGATCATCCCTGTTATCCTGGAGGGGTGGCTTCTTCTGATTCTGTCGTGAGTTTTTGAATCCGGCGTTGACTGCCATGCTCTTCGGACTTTTTTCCTTAGTCCCGCGACGGTCCTTGTTCCGTCGCGGTTTTCCGTTTCCATCCCTAGTTTCGGATGTACTTGGGTCGCTGGTGCTACGTCTTTCCAACTAGCTGTCCTCCCTGCGCAAAAGCGGGTCATGAGGCTTGTCAGTGCGGCCATTGTTTTTGGCTTTTCTTGGCCGAGGTGTCTGGCGAGCCATTCGTCTCGGACGTTATGCCTGAAAGCTGCTAAGGCTTCGGCGTCCGGACAATCAACTATCTGATTCTTTTAGTGAGGAATCTATTCCAGAATTGCCGAGCTGATTCTCCGGGCTGTTGAGTTATGTGACTAAGATCGTCTGCATCCGGAGGGCGGACATAGGTCCCTTGAAAATTTGCTCGGAAAGCGTCCTCGAGCTCTTCCCAACTTCCGATGGTGTTTTCCGGCAGGCTTTTAAGCCAATGCCGGGCCGGCCCTTTAAGCTTAAGGGGTAAGTATTTTATGGCATGGAGGTCATCTCCTCTGGCCATATGTATGTGGAGGATATAGTCCTCGATCTAGACTCCAGGGTCTGTTGTTCCATCGTACGCCTCTATGTTTACGGGTTTGAATCCCTCCGGAAATTCATAGTCCAGAACCTCGTCGGTGAAACATAGGGGGTGTGCGGCACCCCTGTATTTGGGTGTGCCGGATTCTGATGGCGGTTTTATTGCATTGCTTACGAGAGCTTGCTTTCTTGGCCCGTAAATGGACTTGACTGGGCCATGATGCGAATCCTTAAGTGGGTCGCATGCCGCCTTAAGTGCGGCGCCGCTTGCCGCTTTATGCTGGCCATGGGGTCGTCTATCCGACCGTGTGGCTTTCTTATTTTTTTTTTAATGCGAGGGCTCTAGGGCCTCTTCGTCGAATTCGGGCAGTAGCTTTCTCTTCGGATAGCTTTTAGTGTGGCGATTGTCGCCGTATTTATCTGCGGTGTTGATTACTCTGCTCCATCTGATCCTGAGTGCATCTTCCGCCGTTTTTAGCTTCCGCTTCTGCTTTTTCAGGCTGCGTGCTGTTGCGACGAGCCTCTTGTGGATATTCTTCTGCTCCGTGGGTTTATCCGGTGTAAGGTCGCCCGGGGTTCCATTATGGCCGGGGGAGGGATGTTCGGCTTCTCTATCCGTGTTGCCCTGTTCGAACGGTTGCTCTAAGGCATGCTCATCGTCGACCGGCTCATCCTGCTCTATGGCTGGGTCTTTATCGAGGCGGGGCTTGGGTCGGTGTTTACGCCGACGCTTTGATTGCTTTTCAAGGGATCGATCCCCTGTTCCATCCCCTTTTTCCTTGTTGTCGTTTCCTTTAGGGGTATCCACCATGTACACATCGTGAGATGGGGTGGCTGTCCAATGCCCTATGGGCGTTGATTCATCTGTATCTCCCGCATCATCATCCATGATGTCGATGTCTGCGGAGTCGAAGTTGAGCACGTCGTTTAAATTGTCAACGGTAGCTACCAAGTGGGCGGTGGGTGGGCTTTGAATTTCTTCATCGTCCGAATCCCAACCTTGCAGACCGTAGTCCGGCCAGGGCTCTCCTGATAAAGAGAGAGACTTTAGGGGGTTCAGGATATCGCCGAAAGGCGAGTGCTGAAAGACGTCCGCGGCGGTGAACTCCATTATAGGCGCCCAATCGGATTCGATCGGTAGGGGCGCGGGGGGCTCGGAGTTCGGAGAAGAATCCGGCTCCTCGGAGTCACGGGCCGTGCGGAGCGCGGGGCTGACGTTCGGCTCGATCGCCTTTGAGATCGTAGCCCCCGAGGCGACGTCCAACCGCTCATCCTCGATTGGCGCAACAGGCTCCGAATTAAGGGTCGGAACCGGCGCTTGTGCGGCCTCCAGGGCACTGCTCGGCGGCAGAGCTAGATCATGCCTCTCGAAACAGTGCGGCGCGCTTGGCTGTGGCTCAAAGCCGTCGAAGATCAAATCTCCGCGGATGTCCACCGTGTAGTTTAGGCTTCCAAACCTGACCTGATGGCCAGGGGCGTAGCTTTCGATCTGCTCCGGTGGCCAAGCGAATTGGCCCGCAGTGCGAAGCCGCCGAAGGCGAAGATCTGTCCGGGGAGAAAAATATCACCCTGGACTGCATCGCCGTTGATGATCAAAGGAGCCATCGAGCCCAAAAGTGACGACACAGAGGAACTCTCAATGAAAGCACCAATGTCGGTGTCAAAACCGGCGAATCTCAGGTAGGGGGTCCCGAACTGTGCGTCTAGGCCGGATGGTAACAGGAGACAAGGGACACGATGTTTTTACCCAGGTTCGGGCCCTCTCGATGGAGATAAAACCCTACTCCTGCTTGATTAATATTGATGATATGGGTAGTACAAGAGTAGATCTACCACGAGATCAAGGAGGCTAAACCCTAGAAGCTAGCCTATGGTATGATTGTTGTATGATGATGTTGTCCTACGGACTAGAACCCTCCGGTTTATATAGACACCGGATAGGGTTAGGGTTACACAGAGTCGGTTACAATGGTAGGAGATCTTGAATATCCGCATCGCCAAGCTTGCCTTCCACGCCAAGGAAAGCCCCATCCGGACACGGGACGAAGTCTTCAATCTTGTATCTTCATAGTCCTGGAGTCCGGCTGAAGGTATTGTCCGGCTATCCGAACACCCCCTAATCCAGGACTCCCTCACTAGTAGTACCCCTAAACCCTCAAACCCTAAAAAATAACCGCTTTTTTCAGGTTGCAACAAAAAACGCAAAGACTAGAACCCCTAAACCCTCAAACCCTCAAAAAAAGTAAGGGTCCAACCCTCAAACCCAATTTCAATCTGTAGAAGTGAGGGTTGGAGAGGGGCGCTCGACACCAACCCGCACTCCCTTCCCCCGTCGCGCGGGAGGGAAGTTTCCCGTCCCCAACCTCCCGCCTCCTCCCTCCCAAGCCGCCGGTCATCGCCCGCCACCAATCCGGCCGGCCCCCCGCCTCCCCTCGACGCACGCCGGCTGTCCCGCCCCTGCGCCACACTCCCCTCCGCCGTATCCGTCGTTCCCCGCCGCCTCCCGCCCCGCGCCCCGGCCCCCGGCCGCCCCGCCCCGTGCCCCACCCCCTGGCCTCCCGCCCCGCCTCCTCTCTTCCTCCCCCCCAGCCGCCTACCGCCCCCCAGCGGCCAGAGGCAGGCCGGCCTCAGGCCTCCTCGAGCCGCCGCGCTAGAGGCCAGGCGGGCCAGAGGCAGCCGCGCCGCCGCCCCGAGCTCCCCGCAGGTATGCTTACTTTTCTTTCTTTTTGTTTTTTTCTTTCTGATTCATTGTTGGCACTCACAATTTATTGTTTGTTGTATTGTGTAGATGGAGGTGAACAACAATGACATGGACTCATTGTCCGATTCGTCGGGTTGATCGTCATCCGATGATTCGGACATCGACGAGTTGTTGCAAGACGACGACGTTGAGATGATGAGCCTCCTCATCGACGTGCAATTGTTTGAAAACCGCGTGAAGCTGATGGATCAGAGGAGAGGGTCGAAGATGGGCCGAGTCACCATCTACCGGAACCGCGCTCTCGGACACGAGCATTTGATGAAATGTGATGAAATGTGTGATATATGAAATGTTTTATGTCAAATGTGATGGAATTTGTGATATGTCATATGATGAAATGTGATGAAATGTGTGATATATGAAATGACAGTTTTAAAGGTTGGTGTTGAGGCAAAGACTAGAACCCTCAAATCCAACCCTTAAAGCAATTTACGGGTTGGGTTTGAGGATTCTAGTCTTTGCCCCTGTTTTTCAACCCTTAAAAGTGTCAAAAACTGGCACTTCTCAACCCTTAAAACTGCTATAAGGGTTTGAGGATTTGAGGGTTCTACTAGTAATACTCTAACACCGATGGATTTATAGGGGCTCCGGGGGTCTGTGGTGCCACTCGTACGCCCAGCTCTCAATCTTATCTCCTTCGAGAAGAAGAGATTATGTGGGAGCTCCTGCGGCTGAGTCAGCCACCGGTGGATTCTTCTCCTGGTGCCCAGGCTGTTGCATCGGCGCCACCCATCGTGGTCCGGTTGCTGCTGCACCTCCTCTTCTCTTCTCTTCCGCCCAACAAGGCGGAAAGGGACTCTCGATCATTAAAAATTCAGTCGTCGTGGCCAATCGATCACAAGCTAGCTAGCTTCCCTCGTTGTCGCCGCATCTTGTTTACGGAGTCTCCCAACGGGATCAGCCATGGCCGCAGGCACGCATTCGATTCTTTTACAGTGCAGAATTTTATTGGAGCAGAGAGAAATCAACGGCCGGAGACGGATGGTACGGACGGCGGCGCACGGGCAGAGGCGGTGGAAGGATCCGGTTCGTGGCCATACTGTCCTCGGACCTCTAGAACTAGGGGTCGGAGGCTCACGTTTTCAGTGGCCTGTAAAAAGTTTACAGTTCCCTGAACTTTTACGGGGTCTGTACTGGACACAAATTGGTCCAAAACCGTAAACTCGCCGGAATTTTTACAGTTTTGGGGTTTTTGTGGGTCTGCTAGAGTTGCTATTATCATGTGGACTTTCATGGGACTTGTGGTTTTTGTGTTCGTGGTTACTATCATGCATCAATAAGTTCTTATCACTTCTTTTTTTGTTTTGAGATGGTATCAACTCGTGAAGATTTTTGGATGCAAATCTTTGTACTAGGTATACGAGAAGTTCACATGTGCAAACAATGTCCACATGGCTAATTCCTAGAGTTTATCATTTCAAATAATGCTTTAACATGACAACTTCCTAGAGTTTTTCTTAACGTCAACATGCGAAAATAATTTTTTGACATGGCAAATTTATAGAGTTGTCATGATATATAATGCTTTTTAACATGGCAAATTGTTGCTTTTTTTTAACAAACTTCATTCTAGTGTTGTCATGTGTGAATTTCATTATAGGTAGCATAGCATTTTTACCTTTTTTAGACCATGACATTTTAACTCGTTAGACCATGTCATTTTATTAGTCCGGCCATGTAGTTTTATTGTTAAGATGATGACAATTTTCGTTATTAATAAGACGGCAGTTGAACATGGCATTTTTTTTAGCATATAGTGGTATTTTCCCTCTTTGTATGAATTTTTTTAGGTTCAAACATCACAGCCACTTTTTTTGTGTGCATAAAACATTTTTTAATTTTATAGATACGTCAAATTATTATAAATTGTGCTTTTTTTAGATATATAGACTGAGCCTTCTTTTGGCCCAACTAGAACAACTAGAACAGGATACGGCGAGGCGCTCTCCTCGTCGTACCCGGTTGGGGAGGCCGGGGTCGCCTTCTTCTCCCACGCGGGGGTCAGCTGTCAGAGCCACGATGGGCAGGCCGTGGGCGTGGCGGGAGGCGCTGAACGCGACGGCCTCCGGAGAGCTGCGGCGATGCGCGGGCCAGGGCGCGGCGGAACCTTCCCCTACGTCCAAGCCAGCCACGCGCTCGCCACCCTCCCGCTCCTCTTCCTCGGCCTCGTCCACCGCCCGCGCTCCATGCTCGCCCTCTGCTTCGGCCGCACGCGAGATACTCCCTCTGTTCCAAATTACTCGTCGCAGAAATGAATGTATCTAGAACTAAAATACATCTAGATACATCCATACCTGCGACAAGTAATTCGAAACGGAAGGAGTAGGATTCAAGGGTGTTTCTTCTTCCCGAGAGAGGATTCTTCAGTTCTTGGCGTGGCTCTCAGATAGTACTAGACTACTAGTAGTACCAATCTTTGTAGTTCCAATGCTGTATGTACTACTCTGGAGATAGGATCTCAAGTGGAATTCTGGTGCTGACGCCGATGACCCGAAGCCGTTCTCAAGGGGAAAATTTGTACTAGGATTTTGCTCCAAGGAGCAAGCAAGTGTGAAGTGCAAATGTATCTTATGTTGTCATCATGTACTGTGTGATTGAACAAACTAACAGGTTCGGCACCAAAGATTCTTAGAGAAGTTGATACATGGATGGAACACATCAGGTGAGTTGGGTTTTTCGTATTGCCACTGTAATTTCTTTCCTTCGCAACTTCGGAAATGACAGTTGAATTTTGAGATCCTCACTTTTGTAAATTCTTATGTATGAGTGCACTGACAGAGTAACAGGTCAACACATGAGATTGGTTCTTAGGAAAGTTGATGCATGAAACAGAGATTGGGCAACAAAGCGAGCCCAAGCGTCTCCATCAAATCGATAGTTATCATCTCATCGAAAGATCGGGATACCTTCGCCTCTATCACAACCCAGCACCACAAAAATCGGATCAATTAATGGCAGAATCTTTCTTACAACAAAGGAAATAACCACGTGAAACACAACCGATCAGTTTTCTTTTAACAGATCAAATCGTTCCTACCAAACTTTAATGCCTTCCAAACTCTTTGTGCCTTCCCCTTGGCCGCACCAAACTTGCCTCTATTTTTTGCTTTTTTTAACCGATCTGATTTTCCCTTTCTTCATTTCCTTTCTTCAAGTTCCAAACGTGGCAACTATGATGCTCTAGCCAACAAACTATGGAAAATCAATAGATGGATTCTCCTTGCAAACCGATCAGAATTTTTCTTCTGCAAACTTTTTTTCACAAGAAGAATCAGGCTCCAAGATGAACGAATGTGATGACGGCGATGAACGACAAAAGCAAACGGATGGTGGTGATGGCGACAAAAATAAGTAGCAGCGGAAGATGACAATGAAGTGGATGATCGTGTGAGTGGACGTGACGTGAAAAAAACGTGACTAGAACTCGAAACTCTAAAAGTTTAGACACTAAAACCAGCAACTCGACACACAATGCAATTGAAAATTCAACAATGCAAAAACTAACTGGCAATGGCCAAAAGGCATAGACTGTCTGAGACACGGATGAACTAATCTAACTTTTTTTGGCTTTTTCTTGGACTATAGGTATGAAGAACAGATGCAATCTAAGACTGAAAAAATGGAAAATCTCACCGAGCAACCTGAAAACTGATACCACTTGATAGGGGCGAGGGCGTCCCGATCTTTCGATGAGATGATAACTATCGATTTGGTGGAGACGACTTTAACGATCTGACTACAAACGTGCACGACATTGCGCCTTAGCAATCGCTAAACCAACTCCGAGAGGTTATTGACCACGCAGGAGCACGATCAATCTGACCACGAAGGTCTATTCCTGCAAGCAATCGAAGAACAAGCAAGAATATGATAAAGCAATCGGAATATTGCGAATATGGATGAAGTATTGATTAAAGTGGGGTTTCATAAGCGGTCTTGGTCTGGTCGTTGGACACAAACGAAGTACACGAAGTTGCAGCGATGGCTAACTTTTAACTAAATAAAACCCAAGTCTAAACTATGCCTTAAGGGCTATATTTATAGGGAAAAGAGAGGGGGTTTTTTCCACCCTTGGCAAGGTGGGACTAAAACACCTCCTAAGTCATTTCCCCTACAATATGGACTCTAAAAATAGATTACATGGGCCTGGCCCAAAGTAAGGTGGCGCAACACCAATAATAAGCTATGGACGAAATTTATGAAAGACCATCTTGTATATTTCGTCCATCTTCTTATATGTCATCATGGTGGCTTCAAAGTCCGGAAATCTCCACTTGAACCTCCGTTCTTGTTATCCTCGCACGCACCTTCATCTCCATGCTTGACCATGCTCCAATGTTCAACCTTCTTGTCCGTGCTAGGCCCTTCAATTGCAAACAACACAAATGTATCTAAATTAGGCAGCATCATATTCTCATGAACACTAGAAACATTATCAAGAAATGAAAGTACCTGATAAATTAATTGGCATATCTGAGCTCTAGCAACTGTTCTAAGAGGTAAAACAGCACGGGATATGGGTGTAACTGTGGTAGCCATGTCCTCATTAGTCGTGACAGAGAAGGACTCCCCAACTTCCATGCTACCCGCAGAAGAAAAATAGTTCCAGTTCCAAAAAAAAAACTAAGTCTGGGAAATTCTGGCTAGGCAGTTTTTAGGACATTGTAGACTTTTTCGAAAAAAAATGTTGCGGAGCAAAAAGAAAGAGGAAAAAAAGTGAAAAAAAAGAAAAATAATTCAGTGTGTGCTCCTCCCTTGTTTACGTGTAGCGCCGTGATTTTGTTAGTGTTCTAGGCTCGCGTCTCTAGTACGGTCTAGCCTAGGACCAACACAGTACCGTCGTTGAGCGTTTATTCAACTTTGCATCTCTGAATTGATTATTGCTAACCCTTTTTGCTACCATATTATAAGCCTTCCCAGCTCCACATACATCTACATCGTGCGTTTGACTCTCCCTGGTAATCGCTCTATCCAGCTCTACTGACTGGGAGAACTTGACGAACAAGGAGCTTCATGAAAAATTTCAGCAAATGATGAGTGGACAGGTGCAGGATGTGCTAAACAGATTTGAAGAGGCCATGGAGAAGATAGATGGCATGGAGAAGACGTTCGAAACAAAGCTCGATAACAAGTTTAATGAATTGCTCGCGCGTCTTCCACCACCACCACCGGCTGCACCTAACGCACCTCTATAACAACAACAACAACAAAGACTACCTCCACGTCGCGAAACAGCCCTCCGCCGAGTGAGCCGTGTCCCTCTTACGCTTGGCCAAATCGTTGGTGCTGCTGTTGATACTTCTGTGGCTCCTGCTGCTGATGCGGAGGAGGATGATTATGTGGGAGATTACAAGGATGAGGTTGTGTGGTCAGTAGTAATGATTTATCGCCTTTGAATCTATGTTAAATCATAATGTCACTATTTTTGTGTGAAAATGCAGTGTTTACTTTATCTATATCATACTCCCTTTTTACAGACATTTTTGCAGTTTAAATTGAACTGCAAAAATGTCTTATATTAGTGTACAGAGAGAGTATTTATGTTCTATGACAATCATCTTTATAAATTACACTAGCCTAATTACAGTAGTTTATAGAAGAATGCGTAGAACTATATGAAACAACTTGTCTCACATATACCAAACCAAGGTTGCTTATGAGTAACCAAATCATGTGTCTCTCCTATTGCCTTTTTACTATATGATTGAAATCCATACCTGACAACAAACAATCTTAAACGGATCCATTTATCAAGGATGACTCTGCTTGATGTCACCGCATACCAGCAGAAGATAAAGCTCAGCCATAGACTTGAAGACTGGGGCTATATATATAGATTGCTTTCTAAAACCAATGCAGATCACCTGCTGAAGAAGAAGGAGAGGAAGTTAGAAATCAGTTTTCAGTTTTACAGGTGCAAAATCAACTCATTCCACTGTAATTCTGGACATCCAGATGTCCAGGATGTCGGAAGCATCGGCGTTGCATTCATGAATCTAACATACACATGTAAGAAATATTCTCCCTCTTACAGCCTTGCCAAACATTGGAAATCACTAGACCGACCATGAGGTTGAGAATTCAGATGATGGCCTCTCATGTAGAACTCAATGCACATGTAGTCAGATACTATGGATAAAGTTGAGTTGTATGCTAGGAGTTGTGCTTTTATCAAGTTTACTTATTTACTTATGATCTAATCATCTCTCTAGAAAGAGCATCTTCTGAAGAAGCTATCGACCATGAGGATTTCTCTTTTTTGCCTTTGTATTGAAAAGATAGAGATAGAAACCTAAAAAAACCATAGTATTAGCTTTTTTATCCAATGGAAATTCATACTGCGTGAGCCCTGAGGTTGAGAATGGGAAAATGACTGAACTTGTTCACAACACTAGCAGTAATCTTGACCTTTATTTAACTGGTTTTGTATTCTCGACCTGTTTGCATATTTTTATAGATGAATCAGTCCCAGTGTTACAGGTTCACTTGCGGCTCGAGCATGCTACTCCTAACCTAAGTGGTTGTTGGTCTCACTTTATTGATGGATGGGGGAGGTTGAGAATTTTCTTATGTTTGTTGTATTTTCTTTCCAGATAATCTGCATGGTGCTACTTAAAATTTATGAAATGGTTTGTCGGCATGTTACTGGGATTTAGAGGCTGAAACCTCTTACTCCTGACTACATGGAGTTCTCAATAAATTATTCTTGACATTTTTTTCGAGGTGATGTTCGCTCCGGTTCCTCCTTCTCTGGCCAGCAGTATGGGTAACTCAAAGCACAGATCTGATTGTGCTTCTTGCAGTCTATGCTTCCTATCTCCGGGTCATCCGCCTCCCAAAGACTACTCCGAGGTATAAGTAAAGCCCCTTCCTCCGCCTTAATGTTGATCGCGTTCATACCTGTGTTATATTTTTTTTGTGCAAAGTTGGAAGAAATGATTTTTTGATTTGCCGTGAGTAATTGCCTCAGGCTGGTCTTGTATTTATAGTCAGGAGATATACATGGTGCAGAGTTTGTTACAACAAATATTGGCCGGATAAACATTGGCCGGATAGGAACAACTCTATCTCATGCTAGATAAGCTATAGGTGATACTAACAGACTAGCTATACTAACTGACTAGTATCCTGGCTAACTCAATACGATTGCGTTAACATTCCCCCGCAATCTTAACCTATATGAAGGTTCAGATTGGTTCGTAATCGATTGAGCATGATCTTCGTGAGAGGTTTGGTGAAAGCGTCCGCCACTTGGTCTGCTGTTGAGAGGAACCTAACATCAAGTGCTCCCATGGCGACCTTCTCTCTCACAAAGTGAAAATCAACTTCAATGTGCTTAGTGCGAGCATGAAATACTGGATTGGCCGTCAAATACGTAGCACCGAGATTGTCACACCACAGCACAGGAGCTCGGGGCTGAGGAACTCGCAGCTCTCTTAGCAATGACAGTAGCCAAGTAGCTTCGGCAGTCCCATTCGCCAACGCCTTGTACTCAGCTTCAGTGGATGAACGGGACACTGTTGGCTGCTTCCGTACACTCCATGATACAAGGTTGGGTCAAAAGAAAACCGCAAACCCACTCGTAGACCTCCTGTCATCGCTGCAGCCCGCCCAATCGGCATCAGTAAAGACACTCAGAAGAGTGGAAGGTGATCGCTGAAGGGTTAAACCAGTGGACAGTGATCCTCGCACGTACCGCAAGATCCGTTTCACGGCCTCCCAGTGAGCATCAGTTGGTCTTGACAAGTACTGACAGACCTTGTTTACGGCAAAAGACAGATCAGGCCGTGTCAAGGTCAGATATTGAAGAGCTCCAACTGTACTACGATATCTGAAAGCTTCATCTTCACTAAGTCCATGACCTGAATCCCGTGTGAGCTTCTCATGAGTGCACATGGGCGTTGAGACTGCTTTGCAATTCGCCATATCTGTACGTTGCAACAAATCAAGAGCATACTTCTGCTGTGTAAGAATAATTCCCCCGAAATTGGGAAGCACCTCAATGCCAAGGAAATAATGGAGAGAACCAAGATCTTTGACAGGAAAAGTAGATGATAATTGGCGTAGCAAATGCGTCATAGCCGAAGAGGAAGAGCTCGCAATGACGATGTCATCAACATAAACAAGCATGTAGATGGTGACACTGTCTTGGGCAAAGATAAACAGCGAGGTGTCGGCAACCGAGGGAACAAAACCGAGCTGCTGAAGACGCTCACTGAGACGAGCATACCATGCCCGAGGCGACTGCTTCAGACCGTAAAGCGCTTTATGGAGCTTGCAAACATAATCTGGACAAGAGGGATCTTGGAAACCCGGTGGCTGCTGCATATATGCTTCCTCAGCGAGAATTCCATGGAGAAAAGCATTGCTGATGTCCACCTGCCGGAGATGCCAGCCACGAGAGACGGCAAGAGAGAGCACAAGACGCATTGTGGCTGGTTTGACTACCGGAGAGAATGTTTCCGAGTAGTCGATCCCATACTGCTGAGTGAAGCCGCGAGCAACGAGACGTCCTTGAACTTATCCAGGGAACCATCAGCTTTGTGCTTGACCTTGAAAACCCATTTACAGCCAATGATGTTCTTCCCGGGAGGACGAGGAACAAGTGTCCATGTCTTGTTTTGCTGAAGAGCCGAGAATTCAGACTCCATGGCTGGACGCCAGTGATCATCGGCAAGTGCCTGACGATAGGAGCGTGGTTCGGCATGAAACGCCCGCCGACGTGGATCATAGCAAACAGTGCCGTCGCTTGGCACCAGCTTTTTGACGATGTTGTCCTTGAGCCTGGTCGTCATCGGATGTGGCGCACTCGCGGGCGCGACGTCGGGGACGGCCTGGGCGGTCGATGGAGACGGTGGGTCGACGAATTGCGGCCCACGTGCCGAGCTAGATGCGGAGTCGCTCGCCGCACTGCCCGCCCCCTCAGCAGCGGAAGGGCCAGCCAGTGACACGGGCGAGACCGGGGCATCCGGCCCAGTGGGAGTCGATGGAGACGTGGGCTCATGCGGCTGCTGAGAAATCCCATCTACATGGGAGTGACCTGGCGTGCATGCCGACGTAGAGTCGCTGGAGGCCAATCCAGCAGCACCTGCAGGAGACAAAGACGAACTGCACGTAGCATCAGATAGCAAAGTCGTGTCATAATTGCGCATGCGATCATCCATTAGAGCCGGCTCTGTGATAGGAAAAAGAGTAGGCGGTGTGGAGAGTATGAAGGAGGAATTTTCCGCTGGCAAACTAGTGGAGAACGGGAACACATGCTCATCAAATATGACATCACGTGAAATATAAATTCGACCGCTTGAGCAATCCAAGCATTTGTAACCTTTGTGCATGGAACTATATCCCAAGAAAACGCATTGCTGAGAGCAGAATTCTAGCTTGCGATTATTGTAGGGGCGTAGGTTTGGCCAACAGGCACAACCAAAAGCGCGAAGAAAGGTATAATCGGGTTTGTCACCAAAAAGACAGGAAACTGGTGTGGAGTTTTGGAGAACCCGAGTGGGCATGCGATTGATAAGATAGCAAGCTGTGAGAAAAGCCTCATCCCAAAAACGAACCGGAAGGGAGGAGTGAGCGAGAAGGGCGATGCCTGTTTCAACGATATGGCGATGTTTCCGTTCAGCGATGCCATTTTGTTGGGAGGTGTGAGGGCAGGAGACCCGGTGCGCAATGCCTTCCTTTTGGAAGAAGCGAGAGAGACGGCGATACTCGCCACCCCAATCCGTTTGTACAGTTTTAATTTTAGCATCGAGCATGCGTTCAACATGTTTTTGGAAAGTGTAGAAGGCTTGTTCAACATCGGATTTGCGCTTAAGGAGATAGATCCATGTAAAACGGCTATAATCATCCAAAAAACTCACATAATATTTAAAACCACCCACAGAGGTAATAGCAGGACCCCATACATCCGAATGAATAATTTCAAGAGGAGCATGAGTGACATGAGTAGAATCTCGAAAGGGTAGCTGATGAACTTTTGCACGTTGACATGCATCACAAACACTAGAATTGGTAGAGGGTGCACAAGCAAATTTATTTATCCTAAGAACTGAATCAACGATGTTTTTGGACGGATGACCTAATCTTGTATGCCACAAATCTGAAGATAGCCTGACACTGGAGAGAGCTCGAGGACCGGACACGAGGGACGACTGCTTGTAGCTTGGCACCGGGTAGAGACCATTGCGGCATCTACTTTGAAGAAGAACCGCCTTCGTTGCTCGGTCCTTAAGACGAAACACATGAGGGTGAAATTCAGCAATGGCATCATTATCAGAAACAAGTTGGCTACGTGCACCTTGTCCTTGCCACCATAGCGCTGATGGAGGCTGAGACGATCAAGGTCGCTTGTCAGGTGGTCGGTGGCGCCGGTATCTGCATACCAGTCCATGTCAACAGAGTAGGAGCCAGAGCTGGTGCTGGCGACGTTGCCGGAGCGCTCACGCTGCTCCTCCGGCTGGAAGGCGTGGTTGAAGCGGTTGCGGCAGTGGAGAGCGTCGTGGCCGAATTTGGAGCAGACCTGACACTTCAGGTTACTCCGGCCATTGCCGCGGCCGCGGCCTCCACGACCACGTCCGCCCTGATCGCCTTGTCCACCGCGTGCGCCTTGGCCGCCTTGACCGCCGCGGTGACCATCAGAGTTGCGTGCAGCAGCGTTGGCGGATGGGTGGATGTTGCCGGACAAAGCTTGTTGCTCGAGGCGAAGCTCAGCGCTGAGGAAGAAGGCGTAGAAGCTGCTGAGGCTGATGGGGTCGTCACGCGTCGTAATCGACGCGACCAGAGGCTCGAACTCGGGACCCAGTCCGGCGAGTATGTAGCCGAGCACCTCGTCGTCTTGGAGCGGCTTGCCGATGGAGGCCATGGCGTCAGCAAAGCCCCGCATCTTGCGGTAGTACTCCGAGGCAGTGAGGTCATTTTTCTTCAGATTGGAGAGTTGATAACGCAGCTGCATGATGCGTGCACGATTCTGTGAGGCAAACAAATCATGCAAGGTAGTCCAGACCTGAGCGGAAGTGGTGAGTTGGGTCATTTGCCCAAGGATGTCCTCGGTCATGGAGCCGAGGAGCGCGATCATGACGAGCTGGTCCTTCTGGTACCAGCTAAGGAACTCCGGGTTGGCGACCTCGACAGCTGCATCGCCGGTGCCCTGTGTGAGGGTCTGCGGCGGCGCTTCCTCGGTGCCGGCGACGTAGCCGAACAAACCGGTCGAGGCAAGGGCGGGGACGGCTTGAGTCTTTCACAACAGGAAGTTGTCCCGCGTGAGGCGAAGCGTGATGAGGTTGCCGAGAGTGGTGACGGAGATCGGAGCGGAAGAGGAGGAGCCGGCGGCAAGGGTGCCGGCGTTGATGGTGGAAAGGGCGCCAGAAGTGTTCGAGATGGGAGCAGCGGTGGAGCCAGCCATGATGGGCGAGATTGGATCTTACTGCTCTGAATACCAAATTGGAAGAAATGATTTTTTGATTTGCCGTGAGTAATTGCCTCAGGCTGGTCTTGTATTTATAGTCAGGAGATATACATGGTGCAGAGTTTGTTACAACAAACATTGGCCGGATAAACATTGGCCGGATAGGAACAACTCTATCTCGTGCTAGATAAGCTATAGGAGATACTAACAGACTAGCTATACTAACTGACTAGTATCCTGGCTAACTCAATATGATTGCGTTAACATTCAACCACAATAATGGTTCTTTATTTGTTTCATTTTGACATACATGTTTCTGGAATACTCTTACCTGCCATAAGACATGCAGTCAAAGTTGATTTTATTATAAGCTAGAACATCGCATAGCTAATTAATAGTTGCACCGCCTGATTCTTTTTACCTAGAAGGTCCTGATGCACATTGTACAGCAGACATAAAGTGTATGTAGTCTTCTTGACGAGGAGGTTTCACAATCATATAAATATGAAATAATTGGAATCATTGCAATGCATCATTTTCTCTCATTCAATATAAATATAAAATGATTTTGGCACGGCCATCCTTTTTGGTATATAGTGTTTCCGATGACAAACATAGGGGATCTTTTGTACAGATGCAAATTTCCATGTTCTTGTATCGGACCTTGGAACTTTGCAGTTATTGCAAGTTCTCTTACATATACTGTCTTCGGACTTCGTACTTCATTTTTAAATTTCAGAACTAGGATAGTTATATACCTCCTTGGCAGTGGCGGAGCTAGCATTTGACAGTAGGGTGGTCTGGCCCAAAAAATTGATAAGCAAAATGACATCTGAATGTTCTAACAAACTATCAATATCTTATAGAAGGTCTTACAAACAACTAAAATTCTCAATTAATCTCAGTTTTGTACATGATATGTTAGCTTGCCTTTTGTAAGTATTTTTCGATCGAGTCGAATTAGCTGCTGCTATCTATGGTGATTTGCATGAGCATAATACTGCTGTAGAAGACCATGCTAATCAAGCGAATATGCTTCTTCAAGAGAATCGAAATAACAGTCAGTCGTGGATGGATTAGAATGGATTATTTTTTACCTTGGTGACAACATCGGGCGGGCGTTGAATCGTGGACATGTCCCCCATGGATCTGGGCGGCTGGGCAACAGATGGACCGAGCTCCCTCCTCCGCCCAAGAAGCAGCCGGGGAAGCAGCACCGACGCCGGAACAACATGGCGGATCCAAATCGCCAGTCTCCTCTGTCCAGAGCTGAACTGAGTGGCTGCCCCCATGAGAGGACATGGGCACATCCAAACCCACACACACCAGACACGCGTGCATGGTGGCTTATCCGGTGGGAGACTACCGCTTGCTCCCGCTGAACCATTGTGTCCCACAACGCTTGCACCTGTCCACCCGTGAACTGCCGCTTCCACCCTTGAATCTTGTGGCCCACTGGGAAAATGCATATCTGAGCGCTCGCAGGTGCCAGCCATCTATTCCAAGGGGAGAAAAAACTCTACTCCCAAGGAGTTTTTCTTTTCTTTCTAAAGAGTCTATTAGTCTCAGGTACTCTCTGTCCCATAATATAAAATACTTTTTGACACTACATCAGTGTTAAAAAACGTCTTACATTATGGGACGGAGGGAATAGGTTTTATTCACATAAACAAGTGTGACGACCGGTCAAAATCTTACCACTCAATTTTTTTTCAAAAATGATCCATATCTATTATCAATGTTCATTGAAAATACAAAGCATATCAAACATAATAAAAATTACATTGAAGTTCCAAGACCATCTCGCATAGCCACTACTGTCGCGGATGCTAGCTAGGAAGTCTTCATGCATGTGCTCCTTGTTCAATACGTGGAGCCGCAATCGTCATTGTTGAACTCTTGCCTAGATCTGAAGCATCTGACACCAAATCCCGCCACACGATGAGAAACCCTAACCTCATCACCCCAGGAAAACGACATGAATCTACGCTAGAGCTCCGTCGGCTATGTTCAAATGGACTGCAAGACAAACTCGAAGAAG
This sequence comes from Triticum urartu, assembly GCF_003073215.2. NCBI lineage: Eukaryota > Viridiplantae > Streptophyta > Magnoliopsida > Poales > Poaceae > Triticum > Triticum urartu. The sequence continues at coordinate 69,861,815 of NC_053027.1, forward strand.
TAGCGCCACCATCCGCTCGAGTGTCGACCTGCAAGGACTAAAAAACCTGACCTAAACTACTAACCGAATCGAAGGCATCGAGATTCCCATCCCCATCATCGATCGACGGAGCGGCAGAAAAGGGAAGGTGAATCCACGGGTTCGCCGGTTAAGTTTCGAGGGGAGAGTTTGCCCTAGCCACCTAGAGTTTACTCTCCCCGAACAGCAAGCGACCGAACGAAAACACATGTCGGAGCGCTCCCAACCATCCATTCCCAAGGAGTTCCTTTTTTCCTTTTTGAGGGTCTATATTCTCTAAGGGTTTTTATTCACAGAAACAAGTGGGATGTTGCAGAAACAAGCGTGATGACCCAGTCAAAATCATACCCCTCAATTGAATAGGGGAGCTCCTACCCCTAGGGAGATTAATGATTTATAAAGGTAACAATAAAGACGATAATAAAGATATGCTTTGTTTGCGTGAGAAACTTTCAGTCTATTCATATTCAATTATGGGAGTACAAAGGCACCAAAGAAAATAAAAATGTTAAGTCTGTGTGCATCACTGTTAATCATCACAACTAATACCACGGTCTAATATATCATCTTAATTATTCTATTACTTCTTTCGAGATGGCTGCTGTTAAACATGAGGAGGTAGACACCGCCAATGATACCAGCGGTTGCCAAATTACCCATGGTAATTCTGAAAAACACATTTATAATTGTTTATAAACTGCAAAGAATGTTTCTTCTTCTTCGCTGATGAATGCTGTTTGAAAAGTTTTTTGTATCACTTACACATGCAAGTTGATCAAGTATGTAATAAAACAAACTTCTTTCAGGGTCCAATAGATCTTCTGTTTGCTATTCATTAATGCTGTAATTATTTGTTGTTACATGTGCAAGCACTGCTTACTACTTCCAGCTTACCATATACTATGGATACCATTTTCTGCCTTTCACTAATACACACAAGCTAATTAGCCACCCTGTTTGTTTATGTTATCCTCTATCTGCTGTCGCAACCTTTTACAATGATCTCCTTACCTATTCAACACAGACGAACCACTATGTCGGAAGCACAATAAGCGATACAAGTATATTTATCGCCCATGCAAAGCAAGCTCAATCCAAAAGTTCAAAGGCAAGAAAATCCATCTAAGGCCTGGAAAGTCCATTCTCCGTGGTAAGAACTACATTATTCTTCCCATTCCATCAGCTCTCGCAACAGCTACTGAAAAGTATAATTTTGTGCAATTTAACATAGGTGAGCCTTGCAATCACTACTTAGATGAGTTTAGTCGCCACGTTGTGTGGGGCAACACAGTTAGGCTCTACAACCATAATGTTCGTGCACTACGAAAGATCATCCGCAGCACCACCACGCCTAATAACTACTATGTGTGCCACATGACATAAACATTTGCAACACAAGGCAAAAGAATGGTAATCCTTCGCAATTATTCTGTTCTGTTTCATATAATAGCATGGTATAATATGATATAGTGACTAACCTTTACTACTGTTTTCAGTACTTTAATGTCCACTTTTCTACGGGTTCCCTTTTCCCACACATGGATGCTGACCACGGTGAACTTCCAATCACAACTGGAGATGGAACAACCACCGTCACGGCCTGCTTTATCAAGGGAGTTGCCAAAAAGGCCACCATCACTAAAGGCTGGAGCGACTTCTTCCATCGGACCCACATGAACGAAGGGAAAGCATATGCTTTCGGCTTCAAATGCACTTCCAAGGGATTGTGCCTGATTGTCTACTCAATATAAGCAAGCTGTAGGAGCCCCTTGCTATATAACATAGTATTAGTATAAATGCCTACAAAGACATCTATGTTTATCCTCCTTTTCGATCTTATGTAATCCCCTAAGACAGTGTTGTGCATTTAGCTATCGATTATCCGCTACTTAGACTGCTCTATCGCATGCTTTTGAAACAACCATGATAAAGGAAATATATGCTCCTTCAAGTGCATATCCAAAAGCCTCTGCATGATTATTTATCCAATCTAAAAAGATCACAAGGGTCCTTTCCTGCATGACTTGGTGTATCATTTCCAATCTTATGTACTTACTGCATATAGTATATGAGCTATTCTTTTTGAACAACAATATGTTAATGCACACTCTTACACCAATTGGCTTACATTCGGCCTTTGCGCCATGGGCGCAACGGGTCATCTAGTAATTCTAAAACATGTAGGATTTTAAAGTCAAGACAACGTGAATCCTATGGGACTGAACTATGTTTGTGTGCAGCATAGGGAAGCATCAAATTGTTTGCAAGAGTGTGGAGTTATAAGAAATAATCATGTTAGTATAGTACAAATGACCACCTATGAAATGGTGTATACCAAATTAAACAATCCATCTATGGAATTTCTAAGCACTACAAACATAGAAAAAATGCAAATCGAAAAGAAGAAACAAACCATCCAGGACACATCAGACATAATTTTTCGACATGGTGGAAAGGTATGGCATGCAATACAAAAAACATATTGTACTACCGCTTTACAGAAGCCAGTAGCTTTTCCATATAATTTATTGTCCATATAAATAACTTCAGCCAGATAAAAGGTTACACATTTTTATAATTTAACTAGGCGCATGTAAAAGATGATGTATTGTATTATTACGGAACGAAAAACAAATCAACCACATATTCGTGATAGAAATGAAACATTTCTACATGGATGTTTAATATGCTATCTTCAGTATCATTCATAAATTTTGTAACACAATATCGAGTGCCAATATTTTGCGCATAGGCTTCCAATAGCCAAAAAATAGTGCTTCTTTAAATTAACATGCCAATTAATTTTCTAAATATAAATGTCAACTACATATATTTAACATTTGAGAAAAAAAATCCTTTTTTCTTGCGGTTTAGTTAAATTAACTAATGTGTTAATGTGTCATGGAAACAATAGATACAAACGATGCATGCATTTTTCTTTGAGTGTAGCATAAAAATTAAAATATTTCTAACAAACTATTAACGAAGGGCAAATCTACATTTGTATCTTTATAAATGATTCGGAAAATATTCTACTTATTGTGATGGGAAATATATTTATCATTCGAAGAGGTGGGTATGTTACCGAATAATTTATGGCCCGGGACACTCAATTAGTAAATATTAAAATGAAGATTAGTGAACATTTTCATGTTTTCGTCTATCTTGTCCATCCACTGACATATGTATAGGATGAGTACGGAGGTACCATCCAGTTCAAAAATATATAAGAAGTCAATATAAACATAACATAATTGGTAAACCATACATATATTTAAGTTATATGACTAAGAATCTATTCGAAAGAGTGGATCATTTCCGACACATGGTAACCAAGATGGATCGTTGCATGTTAGTTTCAATAACTAATTATTATTAACATGTTAATTTCAAACAAACATTCCAGACAACAAATGTTATTGAAAGAATAAGCTATCTATCTAAAAATAAGCTAGCCGGTGCGGATGCACGGGTTCACGACTAGTTAGGCTAATTATTGTTAGGATTCTCTATGGGTTTTTCCCCATATATATTACCTTTGCATTACAAGGGTGAGGAAGGCTAATTATTGTTAGCACGTACTCAGGCTAGGAGGGTGGGAGGAAGGCTACGATGGTGCTGATTTTTTGGATTTGTTTCCATATTATTGTTAGGATTCTTTTGAATTGTTTCCATGTATGACTATCACGTGGCAGGGTGGGACGAAGGAGTGGTGAACAAACGAAGGGGAGGCGAACGAGCGAACGACGTACGAAAGCACCATCACAACCGCAGACTCCTCCTACAGATATCGAGAAATTATGTACCGGCAATGAAATTAAGGCATAAATCGGCGCTTGGGATCTGTCGTAATCGTCGATGATCTCCTGCAATATCCCGTGATTGATTTCTGCATTGAATGAGAAGTATTGAATTAATAGGATTATGGATTGATTTCTCGCATGCGATATCTTTTTTGGCGGAATATTATTAGGCACAAAATAGTTATCTTCGCAATATAAAAGGAGGATAAACCAACATGGTGGCACACAGAAATTCATTTGCACCTTCAGAAGATGGGGATGAGAAGTGCCGCCCTAAGGGCATCTCCAGCCGTTGGCCCCCCAGGGGGCGTCTAAAAGCGCCGCCTAGGGGTGAGCTGGCGCAAAAAATGACCCTGGAGGCGAGTCGGCCCCCAGCCGTCGGCCCCCAGGGCCGCCCCCAGGCGCGTATTAAAAGACAAAAAAAGAACGTTCGGCGAAGTTATGATAAAAACTAGTTAAATTTCGGCCAAACATTACAAATTTCGGCGAAATTCGTCCAAACATTACATCAACCTAATCTAAAAAAAAAGAAAGGGGGAAGTCGTCGCCGCCGTCACCGCCATCGTCGTCGTCGGCCTTCTCCTCCTTGACGCAGGCGCCCCTGCTGGACCCCTGCCCGGCGTCGCCATGGCGAACAGGCGGCGGCGCGTCGTCGTCGCTGCTGTCGCATAGGACGACAACCCCACCTTCCTCGCGGCCGTGCCGGCGCTCCTCGAAGCGGCGTAGGGCGGCGCGCTGGCGCTCCTTCTCCTTCTCGCGGCGCGCCTTCTCCATCGCAATGGAGTCCTGGCGCGCCCATTCGAGGGCGGCGTCGTCGCTGTCGGCGAACTCGGCCTTCACCGGCGCCAGCGGCTCCTTCTTCACCGGCGCCAGCCCCGGCTCCGTCTTCGGCTTGACGAAGCGCGGAGGAGCCCCCGACGAGGGGGCGCGCCGGCCGCCCTCGTTGATGACGATGCCGGCGCTGCGAGTGCGCCGGCCGAGCGGCGTCTCCGCCGCGGGCTCGGCCTTGACGCCGAGCAGCGCCGGAGAGCCGGAGGAGTGGGAAGAAGAACGGGACGACGAGGAGGAAGAAGAGGATGCGCCGAACCTTCCTGGAGCCCATGGCCCGGCGCGGCGGTGCTGCGCCGGGGCGGCCGCCCTCGCCGGGGGGTACGCCAACGGCGGGTTGTTGCCGCCCTCAAGGTGCGTGAGCACGCCCTCGAGTCTGCGGCCGGGGACGCCCCACCAGAGGTAGCGTCCCTCGCTGTTCTGCCGGCTGCCGCCGACCACCGGCGCGTTGTTGGTGGACGCCAACCGCTGCTGTTGGCGGCGCTCGAAGTACGCCGCCCAGGCCGCGTGGTTGTCGGCGGCGTACTGGGGGAGGGAGAGCTCGGCGTCGGTGAGGGACGCGCGCACGATGTCGACCTCCTCGGCGAAGTACCTCGGGTCCACCGCGGGGTCGGGCACCGGGGGAATGGGCACTCCCCCGGCGCTGAGTCTCCACCCCGTCGGCCCGGCGCGCATGTCCGGCGGCGCCGGGATGTTCGCCTGGAACAGGAGCCACGACTCCTGTTTGCACAGCGAACGGCGGCCGAAGCCGTTGGCCGCCGCCGTATCTCCGGGGAAGCGCTCTGCCATGGCGAAGGCGGGGCTGGGCGGGCTCGGAAGAGGTAGAGGGAGGGGTTGGGCGGCGGCGCTCGGGGAGAGGTAGGGAGAGGAAGGGCTGGACGGCGGCGAGGGGCGGGGCTGGTGTGGGCGCAGGTGAGCGGAGGCCGCCGGCTTTTATAGCCGGGCCGCGCCCGTGTGTACGCGTGCGAGGGAGTGGAGGCGTCGGCGCGCCGTCCCGTGAACGCGCCGCCCGTGAGGAATCAATGGCAAGGCTGCGGCAGCCTTGCCATTGATTCCCCGCGGGAACCGAGGCCGTTGGGGGAAGACGAGGCGCCGAGTCGCTGACGCGGCTGGCCCGCGTCTTTTTCGCGCCAAAACAGCTTGCCCCGGCGCCCCCGGGCGCCCCCCAGCGCGCCGGGTTCGGCCTGGATCCGCCGGCGCTGTTTTCGGCCCAAGCCGGCGAAAATCGGGCTCCTGGGGGCGCGACTGGGCCGTTTTTTCGGCGCCGGCGCAAAAAAAATCACCTGGGGAGGCCTTCCTAGGGGCGCGGCTGGAGATGCCCTAAGCTTCCTCATCGTACTTGTGTTACTAGGAGGTTCTACTGAAGCAGGTTATTCGTCTCTCTCTTCTTCTTCAATGGAAACTGAATTGAAATTCTCGAAGAATATTGATATTAACTAAGAAGATGTCGAAATAATCCTACATGGTTATTTTTCTTGCAGAGGACTGCAACTCTCACAAAGTCTCACTTGAACTTTGCGTGAATCCACTTTGTCGGGTGGCATGTATTCATTCCTTCGGGGAGCATGTAAGGGACTATGGTTGCAAGGTCTTCCTATCAAATATTTGTGTTTGCTATGTATGTTACGGTTAGACTTCGTCACATGAATTTGCTGAGGGTCATCAGTATTGCTACATAATAAAATGAGGATCTCGGCAATGCCCTCTTTGCTCTTCATTTGCTCGACCTGTCGACCTTGTTTAGTGGAATAACTGTGCTCCTAGTACTTCTGAATTGTGTGAGTCTGTTCATGTGTTTCCACATATACCAACAACAGAGAAGCTCGTGCTACTCTATGTGTTAATTTGTGTGAGAAATGATGACTAAATCTTTGGGACACCTTAGTAGTTTTATGAATATGTGTATCTTTTCTGATTGGCGTAGCCGGAGGCACCATTCGAATTGTCCGGGACAACCCTATATGGATCTCTCTGCGGCAACAGCAACAATGAGAGGGAACCCGCAGCCACATTGGATATTTGCATCAGTGGCTGGCACCATGTGACATATGTAGAGATTAGGCACGGATTAGCTACAATGCTGCAATATTTATCTCCTCCCATACAAACCATTACAAAGAAAAGAAGAAAAACACCATCCATCTTACAAAGAAAACAAAATTAATGTATTTATCTTCAGCCGTAGAAACAAACATTATAAGGTTCCCTCTCCAGGTGGCCTGTGCGATTCACAATCGTAGGATCGGTTTGGCAGCCTCCATCACTCGTCGGCCAGGGCTGATATGCATCTGGCAGTTGTGGCCGCGGGTAGCCATGGTATGCCATGGTTGCTCTTCACTGAAGGGCCACTAGTGCCTAGGCCGGGAGTAGCTGGAGATGGGGAGCCACCGCTGGTGGCCGTGAGAACCCGTGCACCGCCTTTGCCGTTGGTAGCTACGCCACAGGAGGACCTTCCGTGTGCATATACCTTACATTAAACATATTCTAGAATTTGGTGAGATTTATTTGATTTTTTATTTGAGCATGGGTAGGGGAAAACAAGAAAAGTTTCAATTCAATCGAGGTTTTCGTAACATTTGATTTCATGATAAGGGTAGAGAAAGGCTAGGAAAGTCTTCATTTATTTAAGATTTTCGGAGGTACTTTATTCATGTTTGCTATTGTTTTCTGCAGCAACGGTTGAGATTTCAAACAATAAACAAAAAACGAAAGGGGGCCGTGGGGAGAAAAAAACTAAGAGCGGGTGAGGCATGACTACCAACTCCCATTTAATAGTAGAGATTTCCTTTGGTGTTTTACCATATTGAATAAATACTACCTACAAGAAGAAGAATTTATTCATAAGGAACAAGCAAAATTATTGTGATTTTTTCATGCAAATAAAAACATATTTAATTCATTTCCTATAGTTTGTATATATGCATAGTCGCCCCTTAAAGAAACTATCAAGAAATTATTTAGCGGCAGCAAAATTAAGGCATAAATCAGCACGATCTCTTGCACTCTTCAACGATCTCCTGCAATCTCCTATGATTTTGTACAGGTGGGAAATCGTAGCGGGCGTTGATTTCCACATTTAATGACAAGTATCTCTACTCCTAAAGTCTTACTTGGTAGTCTTGCCTCACCCACCACATCCCACCACAACGAACCTTCGCCCACCTTTCGCATCATGTCACAACAGTGTACTTGGGCCGGCCCACCTTGACACAATCCTCCCGACGCCTGCCCTCATCGCGTCTTCGGTACTTGTCTGGATTAACATCTCGCATTAGAAGTTTAAGAAAAAAAATCGTGCTAGGGTTCCTTGTATCGTCGCCATGGAGCTCCTCGACCAGCTTGTCTCCTTCTGCCTTGCCCCTCCCTTCCCTCCATGCTAGACGCTGGCGATGAGGCCCACAATGCCGTCATAGTTGAGCTCGATCGCCTCCAGGAACCCACCACACCATTGAGGCGAGGCACCTCTTGGGCTCCGTCCGTTGCGGCTTCACCGATGACTCCGTCCCCGGGCATGAGAAGTGCTTCGTGCCGCATGGAACCCTAGGCACGTCCGTTGCCGCTTCGTCGACCCCCACGTCTGGTAGAAGTAGTGCTTCTACGCCATCAACTTCTGCGTTCGTGATGCCGTACTCTACATCCACCTGCAAGCCCCCCCCCCCCCCCCCCCCCCCCCCCCCCCCCCCCCCCCCCCCCCCCCCCCGGCCGTACTCTACATCCCCCCGCCAGCCCCCCCCCCCCACCCACCCACCCGCACCCCGAGTCCTTCCCAGCAAATGGATTTTGTAAAATTCGAATTCTCGTCCAGACTTCAATGATTAATCAAACCTTTTGTAGCTGAAGAATCCATTCAACTAATCGAGGAAGGACTGGAGCTTGCACTTCGAGAATGTTTAGGAGAACACGATACAACTTCTTAAGGACGCAGTCTGAATGTTCTTCAGTTGATTGACGTGATTTCATTTGAAGCACATGCTATGTTGTAGACACTAATTTTCTTGTGGTATTATAAAGTTCTAAGGGATAACCAATGAGAACAGAGAGCCAAACATGACTCTTTTTTCAACTTCTCAAGGATAATATGCAGATTAACTTTCAATGAGGGCTCTCCTATTAACTAAATTATTTTAGTCCACATGCCGGTGGGTTACCATTGCATTATTGACCAAGACTATCTTGCACATAAGCCTAAGATTTGCATACACCTGCATACACCATACAAGAAATCGACGTCTTCAACATTGATAATTTTTAATTCAAATGTTTGATTTTTCCCGGGAATACAGTCATTGTACGTTATTGGGATGCATGTGTAATGGTGAAGAATTGGGTCAAATTATTGAATACATTGGTCAAGTATGTTAAGAAGGATCATAACCTACTTGAAGGAGATTCTGAGAAGCAAAAGTTACTTGATGGGGATTCCAAGAAGAGAAAAAGGTTTTTGCCAGAATGGGACTCCTTTTTTCCTAGCTAAATGTTGCCTGTAGTCAACGTGGTTCTGCAGCTAGCTTTTATTTCAGTTTGCAAAGGGTGCTTTTGTTTCAACTTTAAGAAATGGCCATCGGATTTTGCTTCATGAGGTCAACCTTGCACATCTAAGACTCTACAGAGAATTGGTGTTGCACTGGATCGAGAGAAGGGCATGATGTGCCTTGCTGAATTGGGTGATTTTGATTATATTGAATGCCATCCTTGCTTCCTTATGTTTGCTTGCATGAATCCAACAATGGATGCTTGGAAAAGAAAGTTGCCACGCAGTCTTAGGAAAGGAACTCCGGACTACTTTATTCATGATCTCATGGATGATGATGATCTGCCTACTTTTGTACTTGAAGAAAATCACTGTATACTGCTAAAGGAGTTAAAACTGAGCACTGTACTTGGAGAAAATCACCAAGGTATTTTCTGTACAAACTCAAACAAGCTTATGCAATCTCTACTCCTAAAGTCTCAGTTGGTAGTCTCGCCTCACCCATCACATCCCACCACTCCTATCTTTCCCCCATCTTCCACATCACGTCATAACATTGTACTTGGGCCATCCCTCCTAGACGCAAAACTACCCGGGCATGCCCTCATCGCGTCCTTGCGCCTTGCCCCAATTAACATCTCGTGCTCAAGAATAATATACATATTAATTTTCAACAAGGACTCTCCTATTGTTAACTAAATTGTTTTAGTTCTCATGCACGTGGGTTATCATTGCATGACTGACCAAGCACTACAAAAAAAGACAGTTCCGTGATGATACTTGTTGGTCATAGTAGGTCATGATTTATTCATGCTTGTACATCCATGATGATTTTATGACAGAATCAAGATAGTCATACCGGTGCTGTCGTAGAAGTGTTCCATCACAATTCTGAAATTATCACCACGGAAGTGTCCACTTCCATGACGATAAATGACGCGATGGAAGTTCATTCGTCAAGGGTAACCTATACCCGGCATCCACCGTAATGGGACGCCGTTAACCCTATTGGGTCCGATTTTGGATCTGATAACCCGTTAACAGCAATGACCAATGGTGATTTTCCACATGTAAAACTCTCATTGGCCAGAGGAAACACGTGTCGGCTCCGCCTTGGGATAGATGTCAACTGCCCAATCGACAGATGGCGCCTATGATATGTCAACACGTGGCAAGGCCCAACAGCGGCCCATTGAGTTTAAAAGCCAGGCCCAGTCAAAATTAGCGGGCTAGCCCACATAGGGCCTGCTTGTAGATGGCCCATTCACATTTAAGGCATGTAGGAATAGTGTCAGATCGGCATGTGAATGGCCCTTTCTAGATTTCTCATCATTGCAGCCCATTGTGACTTTTGGTCTCTTAACAGTCCGCTAAGTATTTGGGCCGAATTAAAGCCTAGTGTATTTCCGGCCTATTAAAGGTCCTACTACATTTGGTCCCATTGATTGCCCGATGAAACTTTCGGCCCATAAAAGACCGGAGAAATATTGGGCCAAATTCGGCCAGGTCGGACATCCAGCCTGTTCGCGGCCCAATGTAGATTTGGCCCACTTCCAACCTGTTGTGCTTTTTGACCTGTTAACATCGGACGAAACCCATGGGCCATATGTAGCTCAACGTCACATCAGGCCAACTAAAGGCCCATATACTCGCTGATACAAATCGAGCCCGAATGCACTTTCGGCCTGGTAAAGGCCCATCTAGTAGGTCAGCGCATTTACGGTCCGTTTGACTTTTGGGCTGTGAACGATCCGAATTGTAAATGGGCCACCATGAGCTGACATACATTTCAGCCTACTCATGAATAGTGGGTTATTTGCCACATTTTAGGCCCAATCATCTTTCGGCCTCATAAAAGCCATGGGCATAATTTGGCCCAATTAGGGCCCAATATGACTTTCGGCCTATTAAAGGCCCTTCTTCTTTATGGGCCTTACTCGGCCTGTGAGATATTTACACATGTTAAAGGCCTGTTGTTACTAAGGGCCCAAATTATGTTAGGCCTGTTGACGGCCCACTGTGGACACACGCCTATCAAAAATATGAAAGCTTATACTGATTTAGACCCAGATATTTTTTTCTAATTTCCAATTGATTATTTTCAAATTCACTTCAGGCCTTTTTTGTGACTGTCGGATCTGCACAAATCGTAGCGTTATTTATTCTTTTAGAGAAAAAACTAATAAAGGACCTTAAACTCGTAGAGCCCGTTTGAATTGAACCATGAAATTTCAATCCCTGAAGTTAGCACTCCGTACTTATCGATCCCGGTCAATCCCAAGCATCTACCGACGTGTCACATCCCTAGTTAGAGTGCATTAGAGTGTTGCATCATGTTTAAACTTTTCCAGAAACTTGAAATGGGGAAGACAGAACCCACAGCACCCCCCCTAAAAACAACTAGGGTTTACTAAAAATATTTTCAATGAACCTGAATGCCCTTCTAAAAAGTCCACCATTTTTGTCTTGGGTTAGAACCTTTGGCAAAATTGGTGCATAATTTTCTAGGTCATCCTAAGGTCACTGAATTAAATCACTACTTAATTGCAATTGGGCATTTAAATGCTACGAAATATTTTAAATGTCCAAATAATCCCATACTGGGTGGACATGTGTAGTTTGGTGATTTTTGGAGTTGCCTGGGTATTTTAGAAAAATCCCCAAACTTACAGAAATAAAGAATACAGAAAATAAAAGGAAAAAGAGGGAACTGACCTGGCATCACCAACCGGCCCGCCTGGCGGCCCAGCACTATGCTGGCCCATGCCAGCCAGCTGCTTCGTCCCCGCCAGGCGGGCAGGGAGGTGACGCCGGCGAGCACAACAAGTGGGAGACTGAAGGAAATATGCCCTAGAGGCAATAATAAAGTTATTATTTATTTCCTTATTTCATGATAAATGTTTATTATTCATGCTAGAATTGTATTAACCGGAAACATAATACATGTGTGAATACATAGACAAACATAGTGTCACTAGTATGCCTCTACTTGACTAGCTCGTGAATCAAAGATGGTTAAGTTTCCTAGCCATGGACATGAGTTGTCATTTGATTAACGGGATCACATCATTAGGAGAATGATGTGATTGACTTGACCCATTCCGTTAGCTTAGCACTTGATCGTTTAGTATGTTGCTATTGCTTTCTTCATGACTTATCCATGTTCCTATAACTATGAGATTATGCAACTTCCGTTTGCCGGAGGAACACTTTGTGTGCTACCAAACGTCACAACGTAACTGGGTGATTATAAAGGAACTCTACAGGTGTCTCCAAAGGTACATGTTGGGTTGGCGTATTTCGAGATTAGGATTTGTCACTCTGATTGTCGGAGAGGTATCTCTGGGCCCTCTCGGTAATGCACATCACTTAAGCCTTGCAAACATTGCAACTAATGAGTTAGTTGCGGGATGATGTATTACGTAACGAGTAAAGAGACTTGCCGGTAATGAGATTGAACTAGGTATTGAGATACCAACAATCGAATCTCAGGCAAGTAACATATCGATGACAAAAGGAACAACGTATGTTGTTATGCGGTTTGACCGATAAAGATCTTCGTAGAATATGTAGGAGCCAATATGAGCATCCAGGTTCCGCTATTGGTTATTGACCGGAGATGTGTCTCAGTCATGTCTACATAGTTCTCGAACCCGTAGGGTCCGCACGCTTAAGGTTTCGATGACAATTTTATTATGAGTTTATGAGTTTTGATGTACGGAAGGAGTTCGGAGTCCCGGATGAGATCGGGGACATGATGAGGAGTCTCGAAATGGTCGAGACGTAAAGATCGATATATTGGACGACTATATTCGTACATCGGAAAGGTTCCGAGTGATTCGGGTATTTTTCGGAGTACTGGAGAGTTACGGGAATTCGTATTGGGCCTTAATGGGCCATACGGGAAAGGAGAGAAAGGGCCAAAAGGGTGGACGCACCCCTCACCATGGACTAGTCCGAATTGGACTAGGGGGGGGGGGGGCGCCCCCTTCCTTCCTTCTCCTTCTCTCTTCCCTTTCCTCCTCTCCTACTCCTACTACTTGGAAGGGCTCCTAGTTCTACTAGGAAAGGGGAAATCCTACTCCCGGTGGGAGTAGGACTCCCCTAGGGCGCGCCATAGAGAGGGCCGGCCCTCCCCCTCTCCACTCCTTTATATACGGGGGCAGGGGCACCCATAGACACACAAGTTGATCTTCGTGATCATTCCTTAGCCGTGTGCGGTGCCCCCCTCCACCATATTCCACCTCGGTCATATCGTCGCGGAGTTTAGTCGAAGCCCTGTGTCGGTAGAACATCATCATCGTCACCACGCCGTCGTGCTGACGGAACTCATCCCCGACACTTTGCTAGATCAGAGTCCGGGGATCGTCATCGAGCTGAACGTGTGCTGAACTCGGAGGTGCCGTACGTTCGGTACTTGGATCGGTCGGATCGTGAAGACATACGACTACATCAACCGCGTTGTCATAACGCTTCGTCTATCGGTCTACGAGGGTACGTGGACAACACTCTCCCCTCTCGTTGCTATGCATCACCATGATCTTGCGTGTGCGTAGGAATTTTTTTGAAATTACTATGTTCCCTAACAGTTGCATCCGAGCCTAGGTTTTATGCGTTGATGTTATATGCACGAGTAGAACACAAGTGAGTTGTGGGCGATACAAGTCATACTGCTTACCAGCATGTCATACTTTGGTTCGGCGGTATTGTTGGATGAAGCGGCCCAGACCGACATTACGCGTACGCTTACGCGAGACTGGTTCTACCGACGTGCTTTGCACACAGATGGCTGGCGGGTGTCAGTTTCTCCAACTTTAGTTGAACCGAGTGTGGCTACGCCCGGTCCTTGCGAAGGTTCAAACAGCACCAACTTGACAAACTATCGTTGTGGTTTTGATGCGTAGGTAAGAACGGTTCTTGCTCAGCCCGTAGCAGCCACGTAAAACTTCCAACAACAAAGTAGAGGACGTTTAACTTGTTTTTGTAGGGCATGTTGTGATGTGATATGGTCAAGACATGATGCTAAATTTATATTATGAGATGATCATGTTTTGTTGAAGTTATCGGCAACTGGTAGAAACCTTATGGTTGTCTCTTTATTGCATAAGATGCAAGCACTAAATAATTGCTTTACTTTATCGCTATGCGATAGCGAATAGTTGCAAGAGCAATAGTTGGCGAGACGACCATGTGACGACACATTGATATAGATCAAGATGATGGAGATCATGGTGTCGTGCCGGTGACGATGGAGATCATGACAGTACTTTGGAGATGGAGATCAAAGGCGCAAGATGATCATGGCCATATCATGTCACATATTTTGATTGCATATGATGTTTATCTTTTATACATCTTATTTTGCTTTGATTGACGGTAGCATTTTAAGATGATCTCTCACTAAAAATTATCAAGAAGTGTTCTCCCTAAGTATGCACCGTTGTGAAAGTTCTTCGTGCTGAGACACCACGTGATGATCGGGTGTGATAGGCTCTACGTTCAAATACAACGGGTGCAAAATAGTTGCACACGCGGAATACTCAGGTTAAACTTGACGAGCCTAGCATATAACAGATATGGCCTCGGAACACGGAGACCGAAAGGTCGAGCGTGAATCATATAGTAGATATGATCAACATATTGATGTTCACCGTTGAAACTAGTCCATCTCACGTGATGATCGGACATGGTTTAGTTGATATGGATCACGTGATCACTTAGAGGATTAGAGGGATGTCTATCTAAGTGGGAGTTCTTAAGTAATATGATTAATTGAACTTAAATTTATCATGAACTTAGTCCTGGTAGTATTTTGCAAATTATCTTGTAGATCAATAGCTCGCGTTGTTGCTCCCCGTTTATATTTTGGTATGTTCCTAGAGAAAAATAATTTGAAAGATGTTAGTAGAAATGATGCGGATTGGATCCGTGATCTGAGGTTTATCCTCATTGCTGCATAGAAGAATTATGTCCTTAATGCACCGCTAGGTGACACACCTATTGCAGGAGCAGATGCAAACGTTATGAACGTTTGGCTAGCTCAATATGATGACTACTTGATAGTTTAGTGCACCATGCTTAACGGCTTAGAATCGAAACTTCAAAGACGTTTTGAACGTCATGGACCATATGAGATGTTCCAGGAATTGAAGTTAATATTTCAAGCAAATACCCAAGTTGAGAGATATGAAGTCTCCAACAAGTTCTATAGCTAAAAGATGGAGGAGAATCGCTCAACTAGTGAGCATGTGCTCAGATTGTCTGGGTACTACAATCGCTTGAATCAAGTGGGAGTTAATCTTCCAGATAAGATAGTGATTGACAGAATTCTCTAGTCACCATCACCAAGTTACTAGAACTTCGTGATGAACTATAGTATGCAAGGGATGACGTAAAAGTTTCCCGAGCTCTTCGTGATGTTGAAATCGATGAAGGTAGAAATCAAGAAAGAGCATCAAGTGTTGATGATTGACAAGACCACTAGTTTCAAGAAAAAGGCAAAGGGAAAGAAAGGGAACTTCAAGTAGAATGAAAAGCAAGTTGTCACTCCCGTGAAGATGCTCAAAGTCTATGATGTATCTTACCGATTTACCACCATCATTTTTTGGGGTTATGCATTAGAGACAGCTGCATTCACTTTAAATAGGGCATCATCAACATCCGTTGAGATGACACCTTATGAACTGTGGTTTGGCAAGAAACCCAAGTTGTCGTTTCTTATAGTTTGGAGTTGCGATGCTTATATGAAAAAGGTTTTCAACCTGATAAGCTCGAGCCCAAATTGGAGAAGTGCGTCTTCATAGAATACCCAAAGGAAACTGTTGGGTACACCCTCTATCACAGATCTGAAGGCAAAAACATTCGTTGCTAAGAATGGATCCTTTCTAGAGAAGGAGTTTCTCTCGAAAGAAGTGAGTGGGAGGAAAGTAGAGCTTGATAAGGTAATTGTACCTTCTCCTGAATTGGAAAGTAGTTCATCACAGAAATTAGTTTCAGTGATTCCTACACCAATTAGTGAGGAAGCTAATGATGATGATCATGAAACTTTAGATCAAGTTACTACAGAACCTCGTAGGTCTTCCAGAGTACGGTCCGCACCAGAGTGGTACGGTAATCCTGTTCTGAAAGTCATGTTACTAGACCATGATAAACCTACGAACTATGAGGAAGTGATGATGAGCCCAGATTCCGCGAAATGGCTTAAGGCCATGAAATCTGAGATGGGATCCATGTATGAGAACAAAGTGTGGACTTTGGTGGAGTTGCCCAATGATCGGCAAGCCATATTGTATAAATGGATCTTCAAGAGGAAGACAGACGCTGATAGTAGTGTTACTATCTACAAAGCTCGACTTGTCGCAAAAAGGTTTTCGACAAGTTCAAGGTGTTGACTACAATGAGATTTTCTCAACTGTAGCGATGCTTAAGTCTGTCCGAATCATGTTAGCAATTGCCATATTTTATGAATCTGGCAAATGGATGTCAAAACTGCATTCCTTAATGGTTTTCTTAAAGAAGAGTTGTATATGATGCAACCAGAAGTTTTTGTCAATCCTAAAGGTGCTAACAAAATGTGCAAGCTCCAGCGATCCATCTATGGACTGGTGCAAGCATCTCAGAGTTGGAATATACGCTTTGATATGTTGATCAAAGCATATAGTTTTATACAGACTTGCGGTGAAGCCTGTATTTACAATAAAGTGAGTGGGAGCACTACCGCCTTTCTGATAATTATATGTGAGTAACATATTGTTGATCAGAAATGGTGTAGAATTTTTCTGGAAAGCATAAAGGAGTATTTGAAAGGAGTTCTTTAAAAGAAAGACCTCAGTAAAGCTACTTACATATTGAGCATCAAAATCTATTGAGATAGATCAAGACGCTTGATAAGTTTTTCAATAAGTACATACCTTGTCAAGATTTTGAAGTAGTTCAAAATGGAACAGTCAAAGAAAGAGTTCTTGCCTATGTTGCAAAGGTGTGAAATTGAGTAAGATTCAAATCCCGACCACGGCAGAAAATAGAAAGAGAATGAAAGTCATTCCCTATGCTTCAATCATAGGTTCTATAAAAGTATGCATGCTATGGACCAGACCTATTGTATACTCTACCCTGGTTTGGCAAGGGAGTGCAATAGTGATCTAGGAGTAGATCACTGGACATTGGTCAAAATTATCCTTAGTGGAATAAGGATATGTTTCTCGATTATGGAGGTGACAGAAGGTTTGTCGTAAATGGTTACATCGATACAAGTTTTGGCACTGATCCAGATGACTCTAAGTTTTAATCTGGATACATATTGAAAGTGGGAGCAATTAGCTAGAGTAGCTCCGTGCAGCATTGAAGACATAGAATATTTGCAAAATACATACGGCTCTGAATGTGACAGACCCGTTGACTAAACTTCTCTCACAAGAAAAACATGATCATACCTTAGTACTCTTTGGGTGTTAATCACATAGCAATGTGAACTAGATTATTGACTCTAGTAAACCCTTTGGGTGTTGGCCACATGACGATGTGAACTATGGGTGTTAATCATATACAGATATGAATATTGGTGTTAAATCACATGGCGATGTGAACTAGATTGTTGACTCTAGTGCAAGAGGGAGACTGAAGGAAATATGCCCTAGAGGCAATAATAAAGTTATTATTTATTTCCTTATTTTATGATAAATGTTTATTATTCATGCTAGAATTGTATTAACAGGAAACATAATACATGTGTGAATACATAGACAAACATAGTGTCACTAGTATGCCTCTACTTGACTAGCTCGTGAATCAAAGATGGTTAAGTTTTCTAGCCATGGACATGAGTTGTCATTTGATTAACGGGATCACATCATTAGGAGAATGATGTGATTGAATTGACCCATTCCGTTAGCTTAGCACTTGATCGTTTAGTATGTTGCTATTGCTTTCTTCATGACTTATACATGTTCCTATGACTATGAGATTATGCAACTCCCGTTTGCCGGAGGAACACTTTGTGTGCTACCAAACGTCACAATGTAACTGGGTGATTATAAAGGAGCTCTACAGGTGTCTCCAAAGGTACATGTTGGGTTGGCGTATTTTGAGATTAGGATTTGTCACTCCGATTGTCGGAGAGGTATCTCTGGGCCCTCTCGGTAATGCACATCACTTAAGCCTTGCAAGCATTGCAACTAATGAGTTAGTTGCGGGATGATGTATTACGTAATGAGTAAAGAGACTTGCCGGTAACGAGATTGAACTAGGTATTGAGATACCGACGATCGAATCTCGGGCAAGTAACATACCGATGACAAAAGGAACAATGTATGTTGTTATGCGATTTGACCGATAAAGATCTTCGTAGAATATGTAGGAGCCAATATGAGCATCCAGGTTCCGCTATTGGTTATTAACCGGAGACGTATCTCGGTCATGTCTACATAGTTCTCGAACCCGTAGGGTCCGCACGCTTAAGGTTTCGATGACAATTTTATTATGAGTTTATGAGTTTTGATGTACCGAAGGAGTTCGGAGTCCCGGATGAGATCGGGGACATGACGAGGAGTCTCGAAATGGTCGATACGTAAAGATCGATATATTGGACGACTATATTCGGACATCGGAAAGGTTCCGAGTGATTCGGGTATTTTTCGGAGTACCGGAGAGTTACGGGAATTCGTATTGGGCCTTAATGGGCCATACGGAAAAGGAGAGAAAGGGCCAAAAGGGTGGCCGCACCCCTCCCCATGGACTAGTCCGAATTAGACTAGGGAGGGGGGGGGCCCTTCCTTCCTTCTCCTTCTCTCTTCCCTTTCCTCCTCTCCTACTCCTACTACTTGGAAGGGCTCCTAGTTCTACTAGGAAAGGGGGAATCCTACTTCCGGTGGGAGTAGGACTCCCCTAGGGCGCGCCATAGAGAGGGCCGGCCCTCCCCCTCCTCCACTCCTTTATATATGGGGGCAGGCGGCACCCCATAGACACACAAGTTGATCTTCGTGATCGTTCCTTAGCCGTGTGCGGTGGCCCCCTCCACCATATTCCACCTCGGTCATATCGTCGCGGAGTTTAGGCGAAGCCCTGCATCGGTAGAACATCATCATCGTCATCACGCCGTCGTGCTGACGGAACTCATCCCCGACAATTTGCTGGATCGGAGTCCGGGGATCGTCATCGAGCTGAACGTGTGTTGAACTCGGAGGTGCCGTACGTTCGGTACTTGGATCGGTCCGATCGTGAAGACGTACGACTACATCAACCGCGTTGTCATAACGCTTCCGCTATCGGTCTATGAGGGTACGTGGACAACACTCTCCCCTCTCGTTGCTATGCATCACCATGATCTTGCATGTGCGTAGGAATTTTTTTGAAATTACTACGTTCCCCAACACATGTCACTCATGAGTCATTGCATATCCCAGTACACCGCTAGAGACATTTATATAGAGTCATATTTTGTTCTAAGAATCGAGTTGTATTTTTTGAGTTGTAAGAAAATAAAAGTGTGATGATCATCATTTTTTAGAGCATTGTCCCAGTGAGGAAAGGATGATGGAGACTATGATTCCCCCACAAGTCGGGATGAGACTCCAGACGAAAAATAAAAAAAAGAGAAAAAAAGAGGCCATCAAAAAAGAGAAAAGGCCCAAAAAAGATAAAAAACAAAAAAAATGAGAGAAAAAGAGAGAAGGGGCAATGCTACTATCCTTTTACCACACTTGTGCTTCAAAGTAGCACCGTGATCTTCATGATAGAGAGTCTCCTATGTTGTCACTTTCGTATACTAGTGGGAATTTTCATTTTAGAACTTGGCTTGTATATTTCAATGATGGGCTTCCTCAAAATGCCCTAGGTCTTCGTAAGCAAGCGAGTTGGATGCACACCCACTTAGTTTCTTTTGTTGAGCTTTCAAATGCTTATAGCTCTAGTGCATCCGTTGCATGGCAATCCCTACTCACTCACATTGATATCTATTGATGGGCATCTCCATAGCCCGTTGATACGCCTAGTTGATGTGAGACTATCTTCTCTCTTTTTGTGTTCTCCACAACCACCCTTCTATTCCACCCATAGTGCTATATCCATGGCTCACGCTCATGTATTGCGTGAAGATTGAAAAAGTTTGAGAATGTCAAAAGTATGAAACAATTGCTTGGCTTGTCATCGGGGTTGTGCATGATTTAAATACTTTGTGTGGTGAAGATAGAGCATAGCCAGACTATATGATTTTGTAGGGATAACTTTCTTTGGCCATGTTATTTTGAGAAGACATAATTGCTTAGTTAGTATACTTCAAGTATTATTATTTTTATGTCAATATGAACTTTTGTCTTGAATCTTTCGGATCTGAATATTCATACCACAATTAAGAAGAGTTACATTGAAATTATGCCAACTAGCATTCCACATTAAAAGTTATCTTTTTTATCATTTACCTACTCGAGGACGAGCAGGAATAAAGCTTGGGGATGCTTGATACGTCTCCAACGTATTTATAATTTTTGATTGCTCCATATTATCTACTGTTTTGGGCAATATTGGGTTTTATTATTCACTTTTATATTACTTTTGGGACTAACCTATTAACCGGAGGCCCAGCCCATATTGCTGTTTTATTGCCTGTTTCAGTTTTTCGAGGAAAAGGAATATCAAACGGAGTCCAAACGGAATGAAACCTTCGGCAGCGTTATTTTTGGGAAGAATATCATCCTGGAGACTTGGAGTTCAAGTCAGAAAATCCTCGAGGAGGCCAGGAGATAGGGGGGCGCCCCCCCTACTGGGCACACCCCCCTGTCTTGTGGGCCCCTCGAGCACCTCCTGACCGACTTCTTTCGCCTATATATCCCTACGTACTCTAAAAATATCGAATATCAAGATAGATCGGGATTTCCGCTGCCGCAAGCCTCTGTAGCCACCAAAAACCTCTCGGTAGCCCGTTCCGGCACCCTGCCGGAGGGGGAATCCATCACCGGTGGCCACCTTCATCATCCCGGCGCTCTCCATGATGAGGAGGGAGTAGTTCACCCTCGGGGCTGAGGGTATGTACCAGTAGCTACGTGTTTGATCTCTCTCTCTCTCTCTCTCGTGTTCTCTCTCGTGTTCTCTCTCGTGTTCCCTCTATGGCACGATCTTGATGTATCCCGAGCTTTGCTATTGTAGTTGGATCTTATGATGTTTCTCCCCCTCTACTCTCTTGTGATGAATTGAGTTTTCCCTTTGAAGTTATCTTATCGGATTGAGTCTCTTATGAGGGGATTCTTGGGGGGTAGAGATCATCGAGTGGATGCTATGAACCCAACTACGACCCTGATGATGGTTCGCCAAACACTGAGAGTTGCGATGAGAGCATTGCATCTCGTGATGAAGAATCTGTTTCGACGAGGAAGAAGTTATTAGAAGATGCTTTATTTGGTTTTTTTAGAAAGGAGGTATCCATCTCTTTCTCTCATGTGCTTTCTCTTCTTTTCTATTTTCTTCTAGACCTATGGTATGCACATATTTTCTCTCTCTTTTGTCTTTACATTGCGAAATTATCTGATATAAACATCTTTTTCATATGTCATCTATCAGGCAATCAAATCACTCAAGATTGTTCAAAATTCTGCAAGAATGTCGACCTTGAAACTGAGGTATTACACTTTTTTGTCCTCATAAGTGTCTATCTCTGTTCTTCTTTGGTCCTTTTTTCCTCTTCGCTTTCATTCTTTTTATGTTAGTTACCCCTGACAATCCACTCATGATTATTGCCTTTCAGCAGGATAAGAGGCAAAAGGTTATGGGAGCAGGGAGGCATGTGTTCAATGTGTTTTCCACAAAATACTTTGCAGATATCATGAGGCGTATGTCCAGTGGTTGGAAGGACGTGATCTTAGAATACGGGTTCGAGCCTCTTCTGAAATTTAAGAAAACTGATATCCTGTAAGGATTTGTCTGCTGGATTATCGAATGTGTAGACACAATGTCATCTCAAATCATTGTTGCTAATAATAAGATCATTTCTATCTCAAAGGATTCAGTTCATTGTGTGCTGGGCCTTCCAAACTGTGGTGATTTAGCGAAACAAGATAAGGATAGTGTGAGGAACTTCATTTTGCCTCGGTTCAGCTTGACGCCAAACAATATTTTCTTTGGAGACATGCTCATATCTTCTGATTTCCTCAGTGAGGAAGACACTTTCATATGCTTCATGGTGATCGGAATGCCGTGCTTCCTTTTTCCATCTTCCAGCGATCAGATTCACACTGAGTTTTTGACCTTGCTTGTTGATTCAAAGCACACAAGTGGTTTTGATTTCTATGCGCTTGTTTATGATTGGATACTTACTGGCATCATCAAGTATGTGATTTCTGGCAGAGTAACGAGCAGGATACCAAAGGTGTTTGACTTTTGCTCGTACTGAATGACGGTTAGTCTTTTTTGAGTGTTTTTTTCTGCATCCATTTGTTCTTGTTTTGTCTGTTCTGTGTCTCCTTTTTTCTATTATTCTATTGGGGAAGAATAGATGCACTTAACAAAAAACTATTGGGGAATGTAAAGGTCAAGGTAGCTTATACAATTGATAAGAACAAAATGCTCAAGTGTTCCAGGAACTAAACCGGGATTAGTGTCGTCAATGTAAATTGGGTTTGTATTTGCTAGACATTTTTTCATCAATTGGTAGAAGCTAAATTTTAATGCCCAAAATCTACATCAAAATTAAATCAGTTAGTTCCTAATCAGCTAATCTTAGTTTTAACAGTTCAACTACTGCAATGGATTCTTTAGGTTAAATATGAAAATAATCCAGGATAGGTTGCCGCGGAAATGAAGAGCCCAAGGTCAGAAGAGTAATAAGTTTGGGAAGCATAAGCAGAATCTAATAATTCTTACACCTTTAGATAGAAGAGAAAGGCCTGGAGATGTTCATACCTAGGGGTACTCACAATACTTCTTGATACTCTTTGGTTACTTCACATTTTCCTCGCCATTTCTCTCTAAAGACCAACCTATGCAATTTTTGAAATCCATCCTCATAAGATAGATGGGCCTATCAGTGTGAAATGCACATATGTGAAATTTCCTTATTATATCATGGAAATGCACATATGTAAAATCCTCATAAGGTAAGATCTTCTTAATGTGGCTTTCAATGTGAAATCTATTTATCCTCACAATATCCCTTTTTTTCTTTTGAAAAGTTACTTTTGCCTCTCTATCATGTTCCTTCCTAGCTTGAATCTTGCCAATAATGATTATTACTGGATTATTTATTGTCTAGTTAGACAGAAGCATTTTCATATTAGTGTATACCCTGGTACATCTGCACATAGTCGGAGGCGGCAGACCCGGACTCCACATGAGACATGATAGAACCACACATGTAAATTCTCTTTTTTCTTTGTTGCTCTCGTGAGTTTCAGTTTTTGCTTGTTTCCTAGGAGCATGAACTATGCTTGTGGGCGTAGAGATAATATGATAGTTATTCTATTCAATCAATGGCCAATAACAAGTTATAGTAAAAATCAAAAGTTAGTGTCTGTCAACTATGAAATTGATTAAATTGACATTAGTGCATAGGGATAATTTGATCAATATCCGATTCAATCCATGGCCAATAACAAGAAAATCAGTGTCAACTATAAATTGATGAAATTGGCTTCACTACAATAGATAGAACTTTTTATATAACAAATCGAGTATCTTAACGAGCGAATGTCAGGAATCTTGTTCTGGAGCGACCAGTCCTCTTGTCGCTCAATCTGCTGCAATCACGTGCGGTGATGATGGGTACAGAAGGTGGACCGAGATATAAATTTAAATTGTTCATAGAGCTCCCAATGATTAGTTGCTGCAGATCTGAGTTGTACAGTTGGAAATTGGTGCAGAACAATTAGCTTAGAACTATGGGCCATTAACTTAGGTATGGGATAGTTAGTTCAGAACTACGGGCCTCTGATTTAGGTATAGGATAATAATTTGCAACCCATTTAGGTCGTAGCTCAGGTCACCCATTTAAGTCATACCTCATGAACTTTCAGGCAGACTATGCTAGACATAATGGCAACCAAAAGGATTAATTGTAACTTGGAAGCACAAAAAGTTCCCTAGAGTGCCCGTTTTAAAATCATCACAATTGCATGTCATTATTAGATACTGTACATAAATATATCATGTGGCTAATAAGTCGGAAATCGAAATGGACTCAAAACTGCGTATGCCCAGGAATTAATTCATGGTTCAATGTTCATATAAATTTATCTGCAAGTACATATGTATAACTTTCATTTGATAATTTCCTCCATAGAGGACTAATAGAATAGCAATCTACAACTGAATTCTGGAAAGCACGATTAACAAGTAACCGGCAAATATAGACTGGACACATGAGAACTTCAGTAACAGAACATGGTGACTCATTAGAGATACGCATATGGGAAGGCATTGCGATGCATTCAGCGCACCGGGTCTTCTGCTTAGCTGCAAGGCACGTGTTTCGCTGAGCCCGCAATGCCTTCCTCTCATCCGGTGGTATGCTCTGCCTGCGTGCTCTTCGACGGGCGTTCATCTCTTGCCTCTGCTCAACCGATATATTTTTACTCGCTGCCCTTCTACGGGCGTTCATCTCTTGCCTCTCCTTGGTTGTCAGATTTTGTGTGGCAGCCCTTTGGCTTGCATTCCTATCTTCAATAGTTTTATTTTGTCTAGATGATCTTCGACGTGCATTCACTTCTTCCCTTTGCTCGGGATTAGGCCATCTCTCCTTGCTTTATCACGGTTCCGTCTTTGTTGATTTTTGTCTTCTTTAACGCTTGCATTGGAAGCAATATCTTCAGCACCACTAGGTGCTCATTGACGTGCGGTAGGGTATTCTGCATGGCCAGTGTGTAATTTATTAAATCCAAGACCCAAATTGAAGCAATATACCTAGTACATGGTTAGACTTAATAAATCTAGATCTATAGATGACCATACTTCAATGGTAGAAACGTCGTGTGAAAGGGTAATACCATTTGATGTTCCCACATGCTCCTGTGGCTGCAATGCAGTCATGGTACCGGTTGTAGCTGTTTGGGTGGACGCTTCACATATGAACATTCCGTATGACTATTCCACAACAACAGTTAAGATTACAAGATGGTCAGCTTCAGATCATCAATTAAGACATTATGTCTCCACAATTTGTTAGAGAATACATGTATCTTTTTCCCTTATTATCGGACATATTATAAGAAAATGTTGCATGGATAATGACTAACGACCTTTGAACCTTCACCACTGTAGTCCATAGACAAAGTAAAATAGTTGGTGCTACGATTTCAGGCAGTAAAGATGCTATGAAGGAGAATTCAGACAGAAAAGGCAAAATAAAATACTATAGTAGTAAATGGTGCCGGGATTGTGGTTAGCCCCTTTGAACCTTCAACACCACAGTCCATAAACTAAGAAAAATGAATAATAATTACCAACATATGCTGTTTTTCCTCCGTGCAAACATTATTGTCTTCTCCAGACAACTAAATTTTAATGAACTTACAAGTTCGCTAGGTAGGTTGCGTTTCTTATTGCACAGGTTGAAAGTTCCTGGAGACCAGCGGTCAATATGCAGGAGAGCGTTGTGTTCAAATCAAGACGTGGCAGGATATTTCTTGATAAGTGATTTTGTGTAATTACAACTTATCTGGCCTAGGAATTGCAGAAACTATGAGAATCATTTTTTGTAGTAGTTTGCCATGAAGATACACAAGAAAGACGGCACCACGTCGGAGAAACAGATGGCTCTGTCAAAAGGTGAACTCACCTTCGGGTGATGAAAGCAACGCTGACAGGTTGATAATAAACTCATGTGTGAAAGAATTTAGTGTGTACTGCATCGCACATGATTACATTTTTGAAGGCCTCTGGATAACTGTTCCATATCCCCGACGGTTTCTGGGTCGTGTGGGAAGGATCCCCTATCGCACACACTCACTTGACGACGGTTTCGAAGGTCGTCGTGGAAAGGGGTTAAGAACCGTTTGTTTAGGACTGATGCGGACCAGTTTCTCCACCATCTCCATGCTAGCCAAGTTGTTGCAGCTCCCTCCATCTATGATGACGTTCCTTCACAACTCCCTTTGTATGGAACAAATTATGCCACTAATTTTGCTCAGCTTCTGTGACATGCACACTCAAAACACATTGAGCAACTAAACATTCATACCTGTCAGCGTCATCAGGAGCCATGTATTGCGTCTCATATTCAAAATCATCTCCACCGTGTTCTTCACGTGTAATAAGAGCCAAAGTCTCCTCATCTTAGTCACTAGCGGACTCCTACCCACCATCCTTGGTAGCAATCATCACACACTAAGATTTGCATTCTCTCGCAAAATGACCTCTTCCCTTAAAACGGCGACAAATAATATCACTTGTGTGCCCTGTTGATGCCACGGAAGAAGAGCTCTGTTCAGACCCGACAGGTGTGCTCTTGGAAGATAGTAGCGGTTGTGCCTGCTTTCTTGTATCACGGTTGGAAGTGGCCGCTGATGGAGGTGCTGGTGCAGTGGAAATAGAGGATGCACACGGTGTCCATGATGAAAGTCGACCTGCAGAAAAGTTAGTTCGCACCAATGTCTGTCGATCCTGCACTTCACGTTCAGCTTTGCAAGCAAGATGGAATAAATGAATGATATTATTATACTCCTTATACTCTAAAATGGTCTGAATCTCTTTATTTAATCCACTCATAAAACATGCAAGTATAGCTTCATTATCCTCAACAATACCACATCTAATCATGCGAGTTTGCAATTTTTTATAATATTTTTCTACATATTTTTTCCTTGCCTTAAACGCTGCAATTTTTTAGTAATTCACGTGGATAATATGGTGGAACCCTACGAGTCATTATAGCAGCTTTCAAAGCAGCTAGAATAGGATATAATCTACAATGTTCAGACCACCAAACACATGCAAAACTAGTGAAAGCACAAACACCAGCAACAACACGTCTTTCCTCGGGATATTGTAAACAGGTAAAACATTGTTCAGTTTCTAACTCCCAAGTAATATATATATCAGGAACATATCTACCCTCAAATGTTGGAATATTCAATTTCAGTTTGGGGATATGGTCATTATCTCATACCTGAGGTGGTGGTGCAGCCCTATCGTTACGAATATATGCACGAGGACGACCTGGTGGTGCTGGTGGTTGCATGTAGTTCTGATTTTGATGAACCTCATCCTCATAATCGCCCGCATAATCGTCATCCTCCTCGGCACCAACAACAGTAGTAGCAGGAGCCGAAGAAGCATCAACAGGAGGTACAACAGCACCAGAAGTTTGGCCATCCTCAATAGGGTGCGTTGTTGTTATCGTTGCAGAGGTGCGACAGGTGTAGCCGGTGGTGGTTGGGGAAGACGTGAGAGCAATTCATTAAACTTGTTATCGAGCTTTGTCACGATGGCCTTGTTAGGTAAGGATCCGAAGAATATTTATTCAACACCGTCATCGTCGCCGCCGAAGCAAAGACAATGAACAACCTAAAAACCTAAACTATGAGGGAGTAAAATCAATCCACACGCGTGGATCCGGTGACCCCCCACTACCTACAACCGAATATGGTGGAGATGTTTGAAGGCGTAATCAATCTTGTCGGACGTTCCTTATCTTCTTCCTGATGTTTCGATGTAATAATCCATATACCTACCTATACTAATTATGCACTCCCTAGAAATTACCATGTTATTTGAGTGATGGAGCTCATACTTTAGGAGATTATACCTTACTGAAAATCCCTATTACCTTCCACACTCTCGTGCAATGACAAGTGAATAAACACTCATCTTGAGAATAACATACCTAGCATGGAAAATATTGGCCACTCCCTGCCGCTTCATGAGCGGTACGGACACACAAAAAGGAAAAAATCATTTTGTAAATTAGAGTTGGCACATACAAATTTACTTGTAACGACATGGAAATACCACATATAGGTAGGTATGGTGGACTCATTTGGCACAACTTGGGTTTAAGGAGTAGGATGCACAAGCAGTATTCCCGCTTAGTACAAATGAAGGCTAGCAAATAGATTGAGAAGCGACCAACCAAGAAACGAAAAACGATCATAAACGAGCATTAAACATAACTAACACACTGAATAATGCAACACAAGTAGGATATAACTTCATTGCATAACTATTGACTTTTACGCGCATGCATAGGGAATCACAACCCTTAACACCAATATTCTTACTAAAGCATAATTACTCACCAACATGACTCCCATATTACTATCTCCATATCGCTAAACTATTGCAAGGAATCAAGTTTTTAATATCCAATGATCTTCATGAAAGTTATTATATCCCTCTTGAATATCTATCACTTTGGGACCAAATTCATATTTAAAGCAAATTGCCATTTCTATTAACAAGGTCTCAAATAAATTTAAGTGAAACACAAGAGCATAAATATTTCTTCAAAATTTTCATCTCACAAAATAATAAAAGTGAAGCATGAGAGCATTTTCTTCAAAATTTTCATCTCTCAAAATAATATAGGTGAAGCATGATAGAATTTCTTCAAAAAAATTACTAACTCTCAAAATGATCTAAGTGAAGCATGAGAGCATATTTCTTTAAAATATTACTAAGTCACAAAATAATCTAAGTGAAGCACATAGAGC